>NC_079527.1:15659074-15749074 GCF_003711565.1 Takifugu flavidus | reverse complement strand
AGGAGCTGGAGGAGCTGTGGGAGCTGTGGGAGCTGGAGGAGCTGTAGGAGCTGTAGGAGCTGGAGGAGCTGTAGGAGCTGTGGGAGCTGTAGGAGCTGTAGGAGCTGGAGGAGCTGTAGGAGCTGTGGGAGCTGTAGGAGCTGTAGGAGCTGTGGGAGCTGTAGGAGCTGTAGGAGCTGGAGGAGCTGGAGGAGCTGTGGGAGCTGATGGAGCTGTAGGAGCTGATGGAGCTGTAGGAGCTGTAGGAGCTGTAGGAGCTGGAGGAGTGGAGGAGCTGTGGGAGCTGTGGGAGCTGAGTCGCTGTAGGAGCTGGAGGAGCTGTAGGAGCTGTGGGAGCTGGAGGAGCTGTGGGAGCTGTGGGAGCTGTAGGAGCTGTGGGAGCTGTGGGAGCTGGAGGAGCTGGAGGAGCTGATGGAGCTGATGGAGCTGTAGGAGCTGTGGGAGCTGTGGGAGCTGTGGGAGCTGTGGGAGCTGGAGGAACCGTAGCTGTAGCTGTAGCTGAGATCCTGCTGCATAAAACCGGCACTGAACTCAATCCAGCCCACACAAAGATGCAGCTTTATGGAGCATTATGTCTTAGCAAACTGCTATTAATGCAAAGTCTTTATCTGCTCCCTCCACGGGCACCGGCGTGCACGTGTCTTTATTTAGCCGACAAAAAATAGCCATAAACAAAAAAGTGCAGACTGTCAATATAAACAGTGAGAAAGATTAGAGCTGGGAGCAAATATCATAATAAGAGGCCCTCTAAGATATAGTCGACACCACAAAGCCCTCAGTGGACAGCTGCAGGCTTAGAGAGGAGGGGAGGGGAGGAGATTAGAGGAGGGGAGGAGGAGAGGAGGGGAGGGGGAGGGGAGGGGAGGGGGGAGGAGGGAGAGGAGAGGGAGGAGAGGAGAGGAGAGAGGGGAGGGGAGGGGAGGGGAGGGGAGAAGGAGAGGAGAGGAGAGGAGGAGGGGAGAAGGAGAGGAGGGGAGGAGAGGAGAGGAGGGGAGAGGAGGGGAGGGGGAGGGGAGGGGGAGGGGAGGGAGAGGAGAGGAGAGGAGGAGAGAGAGAGGAGAGGAGAGGAGAGGAGGAGGAGGGGAGGGGAGGGGAGGAGAGGGGAGGGGAGGGAGGGGAGGGGAGGAGAGGAGAGGAGAGGAGGAGGGGAGAGAGGAGAGGAGGGGAGAGGAGAGGAGAGGAGGAGAGAGGAGGGGAGAGGGGAGGAGGGGAGGGGAGGGGAGGGGAGGGGAGGAGGAGAGGAGAGGAGAGGAGAGGAGAGGAGAGGAGAGGAGGGGAGGAGAGGAGAGGAAGAGGAGAGGAGAGGAGAGGGAGGAGAGAGGGGAGAGGAGGGGAGGAGAGGAGAGGAGAGGAGAGGAGAGGAGAGGAGGGGAGGAGAGGAGAGGAGAGGAGAGGAGAGGAGAGGAGAGGAGGGGAGGAGGGGAGGGAGAGGAGAGGAGGAGGGGAGGAGAGGAGAGGGAGAGGAGAGGAGGGGAGGGGGAGGGGAGGAGGAGGGGAGAGGAGAGGGAGGAGAGGAGAGGAGAGGAGAGAGGGGAGAGGAGAGAGGAGGGGAGGAGGAGAGGAGAGGGAGGAGGAGAGGAGGGGAGGAGAGGAGGGAGGAGGAGAGGAGGAGGGGAGGGGAGGAGAGGGGAGGGGGAGGGGAGGGGGAGGGGAGAGGAGAGGAGAGGAGAGGAGAGGAGAGGAGGGGAGGGAGAGGAGGGGAGGAGGAGAGGAGAGGAGAGGAGGGGAGGAGGGGAGGGGAGGGAGGGGAGGGGGAGGGGAGAGGAGAGGAGGAGGAGAGGAGGAGGAGGGGAGAGGAGGAGGAGGGGGGAGAGGAGAGGAGAGGAGAGGAGGAGGAGAGGAGAGGAGGGGAGAGGAGAGGAGAGGAGAGGAGAGGAGAGGAGAGGAGAGGAGGGGAGGAGAGGAGAGGAGAGGAGAGGAGAGGAGAGGAGAGGAGGGGAGAGGGGAGGGGAGAGGAGAGAGGAGGGGAGGAGAGAGGAGGGGAGGAGAGGAGGGGAGGGGAGGGGAGGAGGGGAGGAGGAGGAGGGGAGGAGGAGAGAGGAGGGGAGGAGGGGAGGGGAGGAGGGGAGGGGAGGGGAGGGGAGAGGAGAGGAGGTTCACGGCTGTTCTGCCTGAACACGAAACATCAACCAGACTCTGAAACCACGGTTGACAGAAACCCCGATTTTTATGATTCAGCTGCTTCTTTATTTCGATAAAAACATGTCAGAAAATGGGGAGCGGAGCGTTTAAATCTAGAATTCCTGAGGATTCCTTTTCAAAAACAATCATTGTGTTTTTGCAGATTTGGTTCAGGGGTTTTCGCTTCATAAAAAAAATAATCATAATTTACAGCTTTTTCTGCTCATTTTATCAGAAAAATTACATGAATATTATTAAATTTTGTTTTTAATGTCAAATTACAAACTGGCTCTGATCAATGAACCATCACCGCTCCGAACGAACGAACGGAACAAAATGAAAATGAATTAATTCCTTTTACTTATCAATGATTTCTCATCATTTTAAAGTATTTTTAATTTCAACAATAGTGAGGAAACACTGAAATCTCAAAGATCCAACCAGCACGAATCTGAGCTGGACCCAGATTGTTCTGCTGCCTCTTCAATAAAGGCCAAAAATGCCCGTTCGGAGCAGCGGGAACGTTCCTGCTCCCAATGATCATGTGATCGCCATCATCTTCCTGATGGAGAACCACCAATAAACATCTCTGCGATGCGTTCAAAGCCGCAGGAATCTGCAGCGTCGCCGCCAACGAGAAACATCTGGGTGTGAGATGAGGCCGAAGCTTTTCAAATGAGAGACCTTTAATGATCCACACTGGCGGCTCAATCGGATGTTCAGTTTCTATTCTTATGGAATTTACGTGTTCATGTGTCTTTTCGCCCCCCCCCCACCCCACCCCCCCTTACTGGGGCCCAGATGAGCTTCCTTCACCCTCAAAACAATATTTACATTTTAATAATAATGAAATGAGTTCCTGTTCTCAAACGCTTTGGTGCCTGATAGGCTACATTTGGGTGGTTCTGGTCCTGCCCCCCCCCACGTTAAGGCGAACATGATTAGCTGGTGGCGAATGCGCCGCGGCGGCGTGTGTGATCAGGGTCTCCGGGAGGCTGAATCAAAGGCGGCCTGATTAATGAGCGGCGGCCTCATTGTTCTGTCCGTGTCCACTGTCCCCGTTGTCCCCCCGTGTCCCCCCGTGTCCCCCCGTGTCCCCCCGTGTCCCCCCGTGTCCCCCCGTGTCCCCCCGTGTCCCCCCGTGTCCCCCCGGTGTCCCCCCCTGTCCCTCTGAGGACGACCCGCTCGTGGAGGTTTTCAAACCCACATTTTTCGCCCTCTTTGTCAGCGGCTCCTCTTTTGTCGGCGCTCGGCCTCCCGACGCCGCCAGACAAGATTCTTGGCATTCTGACGGCCCAAATGAAAGAAGGGTTTAAGGATGGTGGCAGGACGCTGCACAGCTGCCCCCAGCTGCCCCCAGCACCCCCAGCTGCCCCCAGCACCCCCAGCTGCCCCCAGCACCCCCAGCACCCCCAGCACCCCCAGCTGCCCCCAGCACCCCCAGCTGCCCCCCAGCACCCCCAGCTGCCCCCCCAAAAAATGTTGCTTTTCTCAGAGAAAAACTGTTGCTCAAACATCCAGAGAATCGATGGTTTCAACATTTCTTTAGAAAATGATGCATTTTATTTCCCACTGAATTTAAATTATTGAGTTTTAATTTGATTTATAAAAAATTTAATCTGAGTAATTTCTAGATTTTAGTTTTGCTGGTTTTGTCCAAATCTGAATGCAGATTATTTAAGATGGTGTGTGTGTGTGTGTGTGGGGGTGTGAGGGGTGGTGTGTGTGTGGGTGTGTGAGGTGCGGGAGTGTGGTGAGTGTGGGGTGTGAGGTGTGTGGGGTGGGAGTGTGTGTGGTGTGAGTGTGTGTGGGAGGAGGGTGTGTTGTGTGAGTGTGTGTGTGTGAGTGGGCTGGGGTGGTGTGAGTGTGTGTGAGTGTGTGTGTGTGTGTGGTGTGTGGGTGAGGTGTGAGTGTGTGAGGTGTGAGTGTGGTGTGGTGTGGGGGTGAGTGTTGTGAGTGTGTGTGTGAGTGTGGTGAGTGTGTGTGTGAGTGTGTTGTTGTGTGTGTTGTGTGTGTGTGAGTGTGTGTGTGTGTCAGTGTGGTGTGTGAGTGTGTGGTGTGTGAGTGTGTGAGTGTGTGTGTGAGTGTGTGTGTGTGTGTGTGTGTGTGTGTGTGTGTGTTGTGTGTGTGTGTGTGTGTGTGTGCTTCACTGCTCTCCTGGTTTCTTTATTGACATTAACTCTCAGTGTTCTCCTGCCTCACTGACCCAGTTTCCTCCAACCATGAGGCCTCCACCTGCAGGTGAGGACACACCAAACACACGTCTCATTCATGTCTGGGGTTCTGCTGGAGGTCCAGGTTCTGTCTCCAGCAGCTTTGATGGAGCAGAACCTCCTCATCCTCCACAGACACCCCCAGAGGATCAGAGGATCAGAGGATCCACCCTGACAGACAGGAACCTCTTCAGGGTGCTGAGCAGAAACCTGTGAGACACCAGCCGGTGTCAGAGACGTGGTCACATGACCATCGGATGAAGGTCCTGGATCGTCAATGTTCTGGATTAGATCGACTCCACCTGAGTACAGCCCCGACAGACTGAATCACCACACACACACACAACACACACGCTCACACTCACACTCACACTCACGCTCACGCTCACACTCACACTCACACTCACGCTCACACTCACACTCACACTCACACACACACACACTCTCACTCTCACGCTACGCTCACACTCACACTCACACACAACACACAAACACACACACACGCACACTCACACACACTCACACTCACAACACACACTCACAACACCACACACACACTCACACTCACAATTCACACTCACACGCACAACTCACACTCACACACACACACACACACACACTCACATTCACACTCACACTCACACTCACACTCACACACACACACACAACACAACACTCACACACACACACTCACACGCACACACACACACACACACAACACACACACACAGAAAATCACACACACACACACATATATATATATATAAAATGTTGCTTTAAACATTATACAGTTTGTGTTGGGGGAATTATGAGGCTGTTGGGGAGTGTAGGAGGTGTTGGGGGGTATTGGGGAGTGTAGGAGGTGTTGGGGGGTGTTGGGGGGTATTGGGGGGTGTTGGGGGGTATTGGGGGGTGTTGGGGAGGTTAATCCCACTTTAATGGAGCCGAGTGCTGCCCAGGATGAGCCTGAGATGATTGTGTTATCTTCAGCCAACATTTGGGTCTCCCTCAATTTCAACTCTGCAGTGATGGAGCAGGAAAGTGTGAGCGCCCCAGGACCCCCCCCCACAAACACACACAACACACACACACGCACACACACACACACACCCACACACACACCACACACACACACACACACACACACACACCGCTCTCAGGATGGGATTTATTCTGGACTCTAGTGGACGTTCCCAGTTAACCCAGAGTCAATAACGGCAGCTGAAAGACGTCAGTCATGTAGCTTTAGTTCATGTGCGGAACATTCCAGTGGGACCAGTACAGGCCGGTGCGGAACATTCCAGTGGGACCAGTACAGGCCGGTGCGGAACATTCCAGTGGGACCAGTACAGGCCGGTGCGGAACATTCCAGTGGGACCAGTACAGGCCGGTGCGGAACATTCCAGTGGGACCAGTACAGGCCGGTGCGGAACATTCCAGTGGGACCAGTACAGGCCGGTGCGGAACATTCCAGTGGGACCAGTACAGGCCGGTGCGGAACATTCCAGTGGGACCAGTACAGTCAACAAATATCCGCCTTTATGCTGGACAAACGTTTATCAGCCTTCATTACTCTGACGATGATTCTCAGCTGTCAGGATCATGAAAACAGCTCAATCATAAATATGAAAGTTCTGTTATTAAAAATGAGCGAGAAGCTGAACAACCGTCAGCTCGGTGCCGCCAAAAACATCCAGCAAATGAAGTCTTTGAGAAGAAAGCAGCAGAAACGTTGAACGTTTGGCCGCCGGCTGAAGCTGCAGCGAAGTGAAGCCGAGAGATGAAAGTGAAAAGAAAGAAAAGGCTCAATTTAATCTGCTCTAAAGCTCCTGAACAGGACGGCGCAGCCAGAGAGGCTGATGGGATAAAGCTGCTCCTACGGCCTCGCAGCTCTTCCAGCCGCCAGCAGCCACCGCAGCAGCACTTCCATTAGCAGCTGTAATGGGCGCAGCTCATTAACCAGTCAAACCAGTCAGATGGTTACTGGGAGGCCCAAATTCAAATAGACACACAGCCAATCAGAGGCAGCGACCCCAAACCATCAGGTCCAGATGATTAAGAAGCAACATCAATGATTTTACACCAAATCCTCTTTGATCCTGATGCTTCCGCTTTTTTCTCTTATTTTCTGAGATAAATGTTTAATTCTTGCCTATAAAGTGTCACTTATAAAATATCCAACTTCAATGGATTTAAGTGTCACCCTCTGTTTAACTGTTCTAATCAGTATTAAATCGATTGATCGGTTCCTTTCAAAACGGAAATATCTTTCAGTGATGTCGGAATACGGATAAGTGTGTCAGAAATCACATTCAATTTTAAAATTATGACATCGTTTTCACATAAATCAACTTTGGGAATATTTAGGCTCCAAACAGAAATGATGTGAAACCAAAATCAACGTGATCACATTCCTGCCTTTGACCCTGAGGCAACCGTGCACGCGGACAGGTTCCTGGCCCCTGAGACGCGGCGACCCCTCATCCGTTCTTTTATCACTAAATCACTCGGTCCACCGTCAGCGCTGCTTCCGGGGGAAGGTTTGAGCGGCGCTGCGGGAGCGCGACGCGCCGCCGCCTCGCCGCCGCCTCGCCGCGCCGCCGCTCCGCCGCCTCGCCGCGCCGCCGCTCCGCCGCCTCGCCGCGCCGCCGCTCCGCCGCCTCGCCGCGCCGCCGCGCCGCGTCATTAATAATGCAGCGGCTCTGGGGAGGCCGGAGCCGTCTCAGAGGCGGAAATACTCCCAGCGACAAAACGACCAATTTGGGTCCAATTTGTAGACAAATCGCGGCGGAGACTGAGTTCAAAGCAGGAGCGGCCCCCGCGGTGCCTAAAGCCCCGGCGCGCGGCGCGGCCTGGTGCCCCCGCATGGCCTACCTTTGTCCCCCAGGATTCCATCGATGCTGTGTTTGGTTTTCTTCTCCCCGTCTTCATCCTTTTTATCACACTCCTCCTCATCGTCCTTTTTTCCAAATCGAGCTCTCAGCACGCGGCTGATCGAACTGACTGCAGGCAAAAAGATGACTTCAGATAATAATAATAATATTATAATATCCAGACAATAATAATAATAATAGTACTAATAATAGTAATAATAATAATAATAATAGTACTAATAATAGTAATAATAGTAATAATAATAGTACTAATAATAACAATAATAATAATAATAACAATAACAATAACAATAATAATAATAATAATAATAATAATAATAATAATAATAATAATAATAATAATAAAGGAGCAGAGGGCGCTTACCGGAGGAGGCCTCACCTGAAGGGACCGTGCTTCTGTCGCACACCCCGTCCTTCAGCAGCTTATCCCGGATCTCCCAGCTGAACATTCCCGGGTTGTCCCGCTTGTACTCCTCGATCCGCTTCTCCACGTCCGGCGTGGCTACCTGCTGCGGGGGGGCCGCGGGGGCAGAGAGGAGTCGGTGAGGGTCGGTGATGCGTTCAAGGCCTTTTAAAATGATTGCTACTAATAAAACATTAGTATTATTATTATTATTGTTGTAATTATTGTTGTTGTTGTTGGTGGTGGTGGTGTTATTAATAATAATATTATTATTGATAATCTTATTGTTGATGTTATTATTATTATTATTATTATTATTGTTGGAGTTATTATTATTATTATTATTATTTGTTGGAGTTATTATTATTATTATTTGTCGGAGTTATTAATAATAATATTATTTGTCGGAGTTATTAATAATAATAATATTGTGGTCGTGGTGTTATTGATAAAATTATTTTTGTTGGCGTTATTAATAAGAACACTGTTTTTGCCGGCGGTGTTATTACGCGCGCTCTTGTGTTATAACCTGCTTAATAACGGTCCCCCTCTCACCCGGGGCTTGCTGCCTCCGATCGCTCCGGGCCGGATGGAGCCCGTCTCCTGGTACCGACAGAGGATCTTGGACACGCAGCCGTGGGAGACGCGCAGCTGGCGGGAGATGACGCAGGGCCGGATCCCGTGGTGGGCCATCTCCACGATCTTGTGGCGGATGTGGTTGGGCAGCGGGCGGCCGTTGATGAACACCCCGCCGAGCTGGTTGACGCGTCCCTGTCCCAGCGGCGTGGACACTGTGGGGACAGGACGTCCGCTTCAGAGCTGCACTTTATTCTGCACAACTGAGCCGCGGCTGGTTGTTCCACCTAAATGAGTATAACGGTGATGCTGAGGACCTGGGCCCTCTTCCTCCCTCCGTGTCCGAAGGTTCGGTCCAAGCAGGACCGACCCAGGACACGGAACCAGAAACCCCGTCGCGGTTCGGTTTTAATTCTTGACCGTAAAAAAAATCAGCAGCGAGCAGAAAACTTTCTGCTCCGTGAGTGTTTCACTCACGTTCAATTTAGAATTGAAATTAAATCAGATGAATTAGATAAATCGGATAAATTAAATGTTTTTTCCAAAAACACACCAATATTTAAATGTTGCGACTGCGGCCCGAGCGTGTGCGTGAGAGGCCCGGAGGACGGGGAGCCTACCTTCCAGAGGGAACCCGGTGCGGGGGTAATTCTGTCCGGGAGCAGGACGCATCATCCGCGGAATGGTTCCTGGCAGAGACGACATGGTACCATTGAGGCGAGGGGAGAGCAGAACCAGGAAGCAGGAGGGTCAGAACCAGGAACCAGGAGGGTCAGAACCAGGAACCAGGAGGGTCAGAACCAGGAACCAGGAGGGCCAGAACCAGGAACCAGCAGGGCCAGACCGGAGGTTCTCGCGTTTGAGGGGAACAAGACTGAGAAGAACGCAGAAGATGCCGCCGCTCATGTGTTGACTGTTTGTTCTGCTTGTGAAGGAGTTTCGTCTATTTAACCGAGCGGAGGAACACTTGAGGCTCGGGGAGCAGCCTGGTCCAGCTGGGGGGGGGGGGGGGGGGGGGCGGGCGCCGATAGGTTCTCTGGGTCCCCCTGGTTCCACTAGGAACAGCTCCGAAGAGTTTAGGCAGCCAATAGGAATGAGGACACACACACACACACACACACACACACACACACACACACACACACACACACACGCAAACACACACACACACACGCAAACACACACACACACACACACAACACACACACACACACACACATCCCCATAAACACACACACGCACACACTCTCTCTCACACACACAGACACACACACACACACACACACACACACACACACACACAACACACACACACACACACATCACACACACACACACATAAATATACACACGCACGCACACACATACGTCACATAAAAATGTTTAAATTAATTTCAAAGCTGCAGCTAAAATCTCGTTTCCACATTTGGGTTCAAACGAGTTTTTCTTGTTCCAACCTGAAACAAACATTAAATAAACTTTCATTTGTGTAATTCCCTGTAAAACTCAACACTGTCATAATTACCACTAATATAATTTATTTAATTTAAGACAGAGCTGAAACATTTTCCGGCTCTCTGGATGATTATTGCAAATCGATCTGGACATTAATTTCCATGATTTTATGGAATAAAACATAAACACTAGAGATGCTCCGTTCTGGACGTATTCAAAGAAACATTTCATATTACGACAGGAAATACATGTTTTTGTTGATGCTAAAAAGACTTTTTGTCCAGGAAACTGTTAAACTGTTTAAAAAAGTGAATGTTTCTTTCATTTTTAATCAAACCTGCTTTGATTCCTTCTGAAGGAAGAAAAGCGCGAACAGCGGCGTCCTGAAGGGGGCGCTGTGCGTCACAATGGCTCTGAGAGTGAAGGATGCTGGGAGATGGAGTTTCCTCCTGAGGACCTGAAATGTGTGAAGTTGAAGAGTGATTTTTGATGGATCATTTTGTTTTAAACTCTGTCGGTGTTGCTCGTAATCACTTGATTTAGGTTTTTAGATTTTTCCAGCTAAATGAAAATAATTCTCTGAAGCTAATTTCATGGTCGCGTTGATTGGAAAGTGTTTGGATTTTAAAGCTAATTTCTGTTCTTTTCAGTCAGAATCTACACTTTTACTTTTGCTGATGTCCTTTATCTGAAACTTTTGTACTTTTAGTGACTATTTTCATGTTCTGCTACTTTAAAGTTCAAATCCAGACAAGTTTTGTTCTTTTCAAATTAGGAACAGTGTTGTTTTGTTCTCGGATCACACGCGATCCTGTTTAGCATGCTAGCAGCCTGGCATCCATCCCATAAACCTGGGATTACCTCCAGATCGGTCCAGACTCCCTCAGATCCTGCAGAACGGGCTCCACCAGGAGGACGCTGAGCAGCTCTGGACCTTCAGGACCTCGTTAGTTCAGCAGATATTTCTGTCCAACACGTCCTCCTCGCCATCATGTGACCAGCTTGTTTGCTGCTAATCGCTTCGATACGTTCGCAGATGCCACAAAGAGAGAGTGTGTGAAGCACATGATGCTCCCAAGGTCACCACACACACTCTCCATTGGTCTCACTTAATCGATCATGGTGGCCGAGCGTGAATGAGCCCTCCCATCACAAAGAGTCTCCTCATGTGGTCTTCCTCATCTGAGGAGCATCTGAGGAGCATCTGAGGAGCATCTTCATCACCTCCGAGGAGTCTTCCTCATCTGAGGAACATCTGAGGAGCATCTTCATCACCTCTGAGGAGTCTTCCTCATCTGAGGAGCATCTGAGGAGCATCTGAGGAACATCTGAGGAGCATCTGAGGAGCATCTGAGGAGCATCTTCATCACCTCCGAGGAGTCTTCCTCATCTGAGGAACATCTGAGGAGCATCTTCATCACTTCTGAGGAGTCTTCCTCATCTGAGGAGCATCTGAGGAGCATCTGAGGAGCATCTGAGGAGCATCTTCATCACCTCTGAGGAGTCTTCCTCATCTGAGGAGCATCTGAGGAGCATCTGAGGAGCATCTGAGGAGCATCTTCATCACCTCCGAGGAGTCTTCCTCATCTGAGGAACATCTGAGGAGCATCTTCATCACCTCTGAGGAGTCTTCCTCATCTGAGGAGCATCTGAGGAACATCTGAGGAGCATCTTCATCACCTCTGAGGAGTCTTCCTCATCTGAGGAGCATCTGAGGAGCATCTTCATCACCTCTGATCTTGTCTACCTGTTAGCATCATTGGAGTTACTGAGACAGGAAAAGAATAAATGACTGGTTCTACTGGGAGATAGTGATGAATTGATTCCACTGCTTCACTCTCTTGTGAAACAGGAAGTTGGGTGATGAATTGCGTGAGAAATCCTGGAGGTTTCACTAAACAAGTGAAACACAAATGTTAGCTTCCACGCTAATCCGATTTCAGATGAAGAGAATATTTCCATACTTTTCCCAACATCCATTCTCAGGGGACGTGTGAGTGTCCTGGCCACTGTGGCAGAAGCTCAGTAATCAGGATTAGAGGGGTCATTTGCTACAGATTCCTGGTCCCGACACCCGTCTGAGCCCAGGAACCTGCGGAGAACCTGCGGAGAACCTGCAGAGAACCTGCGGAGAACCTGCGGAGAACCTGCGGAGAACCTGCGGAGAACCTGCCCACGTCTCCACAGATGTTCCTCCTTTGTTCTGTAAACATGAAAAGACCAACTTTAGAATGAAACATACATGAAACAGAAGGTCCAAAGACTTGAAGGCGGCTCCGGAGACATTTCTGATTTCTTATGGTCAGGATATTTTTGCTGCTCGCCGCCGCGCCGCCGCCGGTCCGAAGCATCGCTAACGTCGTCCTTCACAGGCGATTAGAGGGAGAACAAGCCGGACTCACAAGTCGGGCAGAGCATGAGACCTTCATGAGGCTGAAGGCACCTCCGGCATCAATGTTGCCATTTTGTTGCCCCGGCAACGCAGAGCCACCATGCAAGATGCATTTTGTTTGCGGAGATGAAGTCTGAGGCGTCCATTCATCCAGCGATTCTTCACAGGATAAAACTGGATGTTGTGAGGAGGATGAAGATGATGACGAAGATGAGCGCTTCAGTAACAGCTGCACAACATCTGATGGTCCCGTCTGACACCATCTTCACTTTTATGGATCAAAGATGAATTCCCTTTGTTGTTCAGAGGCTCAGCTGTAAAAAGCTGCTGCTGCCGAGAGGAAAACGACTGGAAACAAACAATGAAACAATTAATATACAATTAATATAAACATAGATTTAAACGTGTGTGAGCTCACACACACACACACACACACACACACACGCACACACACACATTTGAAACGTCTTTTTACCTTATTTTCTGTGGCGCATCGATATTTTTCCTCATGAGAGTTCACGGCAGCAGAACACCAGCTCGGACCCTCTGACCTCCTCCTTTAATCTGAATTCTGATATTTTATTAATTAAACGGCGGCCTCGACTTTATTCGTTCGTTTCACTTCTCACATCACAGAAAATAAATTTGCCCGTTTGTCTCATTTATTAGTATTTGGGCGGAAGGTTGATATTAAGAGCGGCTGAAACCGTTTTCACAGCAACAACAATCCATCATTCTCACCTTTAATGTCCCAACTTTTATATTCTTTTAAATTAAAAGTGGTAAATGAGAATAAACGAGGAGCCAGATGAGTGCTCACAAACATCACTTTTATTTTACGCACACATGCAGCTTATTCCCATTTATTTACACAATCTTGCAGCAGGTGAATAAAGTGCGTCGTGTCTTCAGCGGAGCCTCCGCCCGCCTGCAGCGCCCCCTGTGTCCGGCTGCAGTAACTGCAGGATATCCTTCCTACATGGGCTGGAGGGACGGTGGCGCCACTCACGGTCTAAAGCTTGTTGGATAAAACCACGCGACTCTACATGTTTGAAAAGTGCAAAGCAAAGTTCCACAAAGACACTGAGGTTGTCACCAGGGGGGAGGAAGAGGAGGCTCATCTTCACCAGGAACCTCAGCAGACCCAGCTTGGTTTCTACGCCCCCTGGTGGACACATGTTCAACTACAAGCGTGACTGAGAAGCTGCTCAGGATGTTTTCAGCTTCAGGGCAAAATAAAGAAAGATTTCACTCCTGCTGCTCAATCGTGACGTGAACACGGATGTGTGCACGTGAACACGGATGTGTGCACGTCGCGCTCTGATGAAAGCTTCAGCAGCCTCTTCTCTTCTACCATGAAGGGAGTAAATGACGTGGCCGCTCACATACATGAACACAAACACGTGTCAGCCGTGTGCCGCTGCTACAGTCAATGATGAGGAGAGACGTGCACGCACCCACGCACCCCCCTCTGGGACCACACCTTCCTGCTCCTGTAGGTGGCGCTCTCTCTCAGACGGCGTTCACTTGCTGGGCTGAAGGTACTGTTGAGTGAACATGTTCAGCTCACTGTCCAGCCAGCCGGCCTTGTTCCTGACAACACACACACACACACACACACACACTTCAAACACGGGCTGAGCGCTGCCCTGGGGGGGCGTGTGTGTGTGTGTGGGCGCGTGTGTGTGTGTGTGGGCGCGTGTGTGTGTGGGCGCGTGTGGGTGTGGCGCGTGTGTGTGTGTGGGCGCGCGTGTGTGTGTTGTGGGCGCGTGTGTGTGTGTGTGTGGCGCGTGTGTGTGGTGTGGGCGCGTGTGTGTGTGTGGGCGCGCGTGTGTGTGTGTGGGCGCGGTGTGTGTGTGTGGGCGGTGTGTGTGTGTGTGTGCGCGTGTGTGTGTGGCGCGTGTGTGTGGTGTGTGTGGGCGTGTGTGTGTGTGGGAGAGTGTGTGTGTGTGTGTGGGAGCGTGTGTGTGTGGGCGCGTGTGTGTGGTGTGTGTGTGGGCGTGTGTGTGTGGGCGTGTGTGTGTGTGTGTGTGTGTGTGTGTGGGCGCGCGTGTGTGTGGTGTGTGTGTGGGCGAGTGTGTGTGTGTGTGTGGTGTGTGGTGTGTGTGGGCGTTACCGCAGCAGCTTGGCTTTGCTCTGCAGGTTCTCCAGCAGCTCGATCTTCTTGTTCATGTCCGTGATCTCGTCCTCCAGGTTCTGCCGGGTGACGTCCACCTGCTGGCACAGCTGAGCGAACATTCCCGCCAACTCCCTGATGAGCACAAACGGGAGAAGCTCAACGGGTTCCATCCTGGGAACGTTCCTCCCAGCTGGTGAGCAGCTCACTTACTGCTGGACCTGGTGGCTGCAGTTGGAGCCGGTGTAGCTGACGATGAGCTGCAGCTTCTCACTGGCGTAGTCCACGAACTGCCTCTTGAAGGCCCTCTCCTTGGCCCTGGTGGTCCAGGTGAGCCGCTCGTACACGTACAGGAGCCCGTAGAGGCCAAAAGACAGAGCGATCAGACGCCAGCCCACCGCCTTCCAGATCTGCACACAGCAAACATCTCAAGACTGGAGCAGGGCTCCTGGTCCTGGTCCTGGACCTGGACCAGAGTCCTTCACTGAATAAAGCTGCCATCCCTCATCATCCCTCATCATCCCTCATCATCCCTCCATCATCCAGAAAAGAGTGAGGATATGAGTTAGTGTGAGTGCATGTGTGCGTGTGTGTGTGTGTGTGTGCATGTGTGTGCATGTGTGTGCGTGCGTGTGTGTGTGTGTGTGTGTGTGTGTGTGCATGCATGTGTGTGTGCGTGTGCGCTCACCACGCCTCCAACCACGAGGACTCCCATGGAGGTACGGGATGTGAGCGAGGCCAGACCGGTCACCATGGAGACCATGAGCTCCTCCTGGGTGACGGAGCTCTGTGGGAATGGAGGCATGCTGGTGCTGACGGGGGTCAGGGCCAGGGACCGGGGCACCTGCGGGGGGGCACAGCTCCAGTGTCAGACAGGAAATGACCTCATCACACAGACCCGCTGACGCACCCACACACCAAGATCTCACCTGGTCGCTGTAGCCCATGAGAGCTCGGCGAGTGTTCTTGGGCCCCAGGAAGCGGTTGACCAGCATGGTCCAGCCCAGGGAGAAGTGGAAGCCGATGTCCTCCTGGAAGTCGCTGCACAGCTTGTCGCAGGCCAGGTCGTAGCTGAGGCTGAAGCACTGCCGAGGGACCAGCTTGTCCACCTGCTCGCGCACTGGATGTGGCAGCAGAGGCTTCAGACCCTCTAAAGATGGAGCCAAACAACAGGAACCCTGTCAGGAACACTGAGCTCCTCGCTAACGTCCATACCCACCTGCAGAGTCTGGGTTTGGATCAGGACCTTCATGTGGACAGAGAGGAGCCGGGCGAGTCTTACCGATCATGTCGCTTTGTGTGGCCTGCAGAGAACTGGTGATGGAGGTGGAGCACCGCTCCGACATGTTCTTGCCCAGCCCCTCCTCCACGTGCCGGTGGAGCTCCTAAAAGGAGGAACCATGGTGGTAGAAGGCTGGTCAGGGGGTCATTTCTGACAGCTGACCCACAGTAACTGGCTAACTTCTGCATACGCTCAGTGATGAAGAACTGTCATGTGGGTTTGATGTTCTAGTGCAGAACCCAACAGGCAGTCCAGACGGTTGTTGGAGGAGGCCCTGGGACACTGAGGAGCCTTGCTAATAATACCTGTTAATCCTCCGGTCAGCTGTGGCTCCAGCTACTGACCTGCTGGGTTTGGAGCTCAGGCTGTTCTGAGCTTTGCCACAGGTGCTAATCCAGGGAGGGTTTCTGGCTGTGCTCCATATCAGAGGCTCCAAAGTTCAACAAGAACGTGACGGCCCAACAGTTCTTACACAACACAGGATAAAGGTGGAGCTCTGTCCTGTACTTTGGTCCTGCTGTGTGTCCAACACTGGCTCCAGTCTGAACTGAGGACCTGGCTCCAGAAGACCTGGAGGCCTCCAGGCTGAGCCGCTATGTGTGATGAGGACACCAAGAACCCTGGAGACGAGGGCAAACTTACGTTCTTGTAGACTTTGAGCACCACAGATGATGGGTGAAATTCCATGTGGAAGTCATCCACCAGCACATTGAGCTTCCTGATCTCCTCGGCCATGGCGTTGGACACCTGAGCAGCCAAGCAGAGTGGTCGTTAGCTCATCTGGGAAAAGCTCGTCTGTGGCCCCTGAAGCTCAGGTTCACCTCTTTCTCCACTTCCTCTGTGATCTTCCTGATCTTGGCCTTGCACTCCACCGTCAACAGGTCCAACTGCTTGTCTATGAACTCCAGGCGGTCCTGGCGCTCCTCCTTGGTCTCGTGACAGTAGAGTCTGGAAAACCAGAGTTCAGAGGAGGCTCAGCGCCCCTCTGCTCGCCCGTCCTGCCCTCTACTCGCCCGTCCTGCCCCTCTACTCGCCCGTCCTGCCCTCTGCTCGCCCGTCCTGCCCTCTGCTCTCCCGTCCTGCCCCTCTACTCGCCCGTCCTGCCCTCTGCTCGCCCGTCCTGCCCTCTCCTCGCCCGTCCTGCCCTCTACTCGCCCGTCCTGCCCTCTACGCGCCCGTCCTGCCCTCTACTCGCCCGTCCTGCCCTCTGCTCGCCCGTCCTGCCCTCTGCTCGCCCGTCCTGCCCTCTGCTCGCCCGTCCTGCCCTCTGCTCGCCCGTCCTGCCCTCTGCTCGCCCGTCCTGCCCTCTGCTCGCCCGTCCTGCCCTCTGCTCTCCCGTCCTTCCCCTCTACTCGCCCGTCCTGCCCTCTACTCGCCCGTCCTGCCCTCTGCTCGCCCGTCCTGCCCTCTGCTCGCCCCGTACTGCCCTCCCCTCTGCTCGCCCGTCCTGCCCTCTGCTCGCCCGTCCTGCCCTCTGCTCGCCCGTCCTGCCCTCTACGCGCCCGTCCGCCCTCTACGCGCCCGTCCTGCCCTCTACTCGCCGTCCTGCCCCTCTACTCGCCCGTCCTGCCCCTCTACTCGCCCGTCCTGCCCTCTACGCGCCCGTCTTGCCCTCTCACCTCTGCTCCTGTGCTGCGATGTGGACCGAGTCCATGATGTGGCGCAGGGTTTCAGAGATCTGCTTGGCTCTCACGGTGTGCTGCTCAAACTTGGTCTTCACGGCCGACTGAGAGATGCATTCCTGCAAGCAGCAGCTCCGTGAGTCCGCTGGCCCGGCCCGACCCGACCCAGCCCGGCCCACAGGGTGACATTTTCTTACCTCAAACCGTCTCTCAAAGTTCTGGAATTCAAACATTCTGGCTTGAAAGCCTTCAGCCAGAGCTCCACCTGAAAGCAGACGGCAGGACAGGTGATGCTCCTCCTCTGTGGAACCTTCTGAGCCCGGCATGGTTCTGGCATGCTCACCTCCTTCAGGCATTCCCTGAGCTTTCTGCACAGGCCTGAAGAAGAACTTCTTGGCAGAAACGAAAAAAATGCGATCGCCAGCCTGAGCCCGGTCCACCACGCCCAGCTCGTCCACCAGGAAGTTGGAGCATCGGTCCATGTGCTGCCGACGGACCTGACACAGCAACCACAGCCCGTTCGCAGACGTTGGGTCAAAGGTTCCGAGGTCAAAGGTGCTGCACACTCACCTCCTCCATGTACTCGGGCTCTGAGGCCGAGGCGTCCCAGCGGTTGTTGAGGATGAAGATGTTGGGGCTGGAGAGCCGCTCGTTGACCTTGTGGAAAAAGGACTTTTCCTGGACAGACAGGGTGCGACAGTCAAACCTTTCCCCCAGCGCACGAGCGCAGCCGGGCTGCCGGGCTCACCGTCTGCATCAGCGTGGACTCCGAGTTGGCCACCAGAACAAAGACATCAGCATCCAGGCAGAAGTTGTCGATCCAGCTGTCCAGTTCTGTGGTGACGTCGATTCCTGGGCTGCAGGAGGAAACACACACGCTGGTGACACCAGGAAACAAACGGGGCATTTGTTGATTTGGATCGCGGCTCGGACCTGTCCACCAGAACCAGATCATCCCTGAGCAGGGCACACTTGGCTTTAGGCCACATGACACAGACCAGACTGCCGGCGTCCAGGTCCTCGTCCTGATGGAGAGCATGAGCCAGCTGGTTGACGGTCTGCAAACACACACACACACACACACACACAACAGGAGTCTGAGTGGAGGATGGAGGACCCGTCCCCGTCCCCGTCCCCTTAGGTCCATCTTCTCTGGGAGCCCAGAGGAGCCGGGCTGAACCGTGAGCTACAGAAGCATGTGACCAACACCTTGATGCTCTTCCTCTCCTCGGAGCCTTCTGTGAGGATGAAGGCCTCGTTGCCGTCAGTGCCCTCCACCCTCAGGAAGCAGTTGGTAGTGTGTCCGATCCCGGACGGCAGAACCTTGTCACACAGCATCGCGTTGATCACCGAGCTCTTCCCATTGCTCGTCCTACAGAACAAATGTGGGACCGTCTCAGAACATTTGAGCACAAGTCCTCCCCACAATGAGGACACTGAGGACAGAGACAGCAGGAAGTCAATGGAATTGACGGTCGTACCTCCCAAAGAAGACCACCTTCATATGCCTGCGGGCCAGAACCTCTCCGATCCCAGCAACCTTGGCCAGGTAGCCACAGACCTCCTGAACCTGCTCCTCTGTGGTGACCGGGTCCAGCTCGTCATTCTTGTGAGTATCTGGTATGTAAAGATCCTTTCTGAGTGTCTGAAGCTTTTGGAACAGATCTTCATGGCCTGGTGAGATGTTCTCTTATTAATGGAACTGAGAAACGTCACCTTCCAGGAAGGAGGCGCTCTCCTTGATGTAGCCGCTCAGCTGTTCAAAGATCCCGTTGATTTTCTTCTTTGCAGTGACGAAATGCTTGAGTGGCGACGCGTTCACCTCCGCCATCAGTCTCTTATCCTTCTTTCCGTGGAGTGCGTTGGTATTGGGTCGAGAGAACACCAGAGACATGGCACTGGGCAGAGGAATGAGACGCTCCAATAAAGTGATCACCCTCTTAAAGGTGAAGTTAGGGCACAAAGTGTTGACGGTAACTGACAGCGGTCAAATTTATGGTCAGTTTTCACTCAGCAAACCCAAAAACCTTTTGACATTCTGAGTATTCTTGGATCTTGGTGCCTCGAATGTCACCCAAATGTGTCCCAGCTTTTTTCACAGCAACTGTAAAAGTTAACATTTCATTTTATTAAGTTGCTTCTGTCCAGCAGACGTGTGTGTGTGTGTGTATTTTCTGCTATTAGAGTGCATAATCATCTTATTCTAAAACATCTTCCAGCTTAATTTAGTGCTGTTTTATTGTAACGACATGAAATGCTCTAAAATGCTGAATGCGAGCTGGGGGACACTGAGCCAACAAACGAGCCTCTTTTCAAGTCGTGTGGACAGAAAAGCTCATCAAACATGCTAAATTTTCCTCACAAGGATGAGACAAAAGCTGGGTTTTATTTAAGTTACTCACCGTGAATGGGGGTCTTTCCTCACAAATGATCCTTTTGCATCTTGATCGGGTGTAGAAATACCTGAACCGACTGATCCAACCTTGCTATGCTGCTAACTATGCTAAGCTAAGGGGGCGTCACGGAGTTCAAGCGATGGCGAATGTCATTAAATTTGATTTCAGCCGTAATTCCGATCGCATAGACTCGGTCAGAATCACAAACGACGTCCAAAATCTATTATTGACCTTGGATTTAATAGTCCAAGTTTGGACGGACCGACTCTGGGCTGGAAAGGACCCGCTCGCGTCGACAGCTCCGACCTTACCAGGCAGGCAAGTATCGCGATAACATCGCGCAGTGCACCGGCGTAAATCCTCCGTCAGGAAACAGCAGTATCCAACACAAAAAGCGACCCCTCTTCTTCTTCTTCTGTTTTTGTGGCGTCACCAACCGCTCGCGGGTGCAGTACCGCCACCTCCTGGACTGGAGGACCCTCGGGCCTAAATCTGACCACGAGGCCCCGTTACTTCTAAAAATCGCCCTAAATACAACATCCTCTGAATTTCTCCCCGATAACTCTGTAAAAATGGTATCTTGTTTCTTTTGAGCATTTGTTGGGACAGTGGAGGACATGTTCCCCACCGTCCACGCCTTCCTAACGGTGACGGTTACTATAAGTTACTTCTGATCTCTTTAATTCTTCTCTGGTTTCTAAATAATAATTCAACCTTTCTTTAATCGTGTCTCCAGAGAATTGTCTTCAGATGTTGGAGCTTTTGGGCTCTGGCAGACTTGGCTCTTCTACTTTAAACACTACGTTTAAACTGCAGAAGTGATTTCATCTTTTCCTGGAGTGGTTTTTCCAGCTTTCCTCAACACATTGTTTATAGTTTTGATTATGATTATAGTTAATTACTCTCTTAATTACTCCTGACCTCCAACGCCACCATCTGTGGACGCCTCACACCTCGGCTGATTATGGTATGTATGGGCTGCTGCTGACCCGCCTGCATTCTATCCCAGAATAACCATCTTCAGAAATGCTGCTGCCTCCACAAACGTTTTGATCGCTCCTCTTCTGGTCTGACATGTGGAACCACACCCTCTATGGTTCCGGCCCCGCGTCTCCGTCCAGGTGCTCCCCCCACCTGTGCTGCAGCGATGTGGTCGTACCTTTGTGACACCCCCAGAGGTGCGACGCCACGTTTGGGTTTGTGGACACGTCCAGTCATCGGGGGGGGGGGGGAGCATCCCGCGGCCGTTAACCTCGCCGTCCTGATGCCTGGACGTGTCCCAGGACAAAGCAGCTTGGACACAGTGGAAAACTAAATCATTTATTTTGTATTATCTTTTACCCAGACAATCAGAAAAATGACAATTCTTCCTCTAATCTATGAAGTGATGATACAAACACAAAAACTCCTCTAAGAGAAAGGGGGGGAAAGCTGCAGCTGTAGTGGTTCTGAGCCGACCCAGATGCAGACAAACGTCAGTACTGACCCACTGTAGTGACCAAATAAGCCCAGATTTCTGCTCGTCACCTTGTGTCTCTGCATTCAGTCTGGAATGACTCCACGTGAAGTTTAACCTTCAGCTGCAGCTGTTGTGGTGAAGAGGCCAATAATAGAGCAGCGTCAGCTAGCAAAGGCTCCGGAACCGGAACCAGAACCGGTCCAACGTGTCAGCACTTCCTGGGCTATTCCCATTGAAGGATGTGTAAATGGAGAGCGGAGGAGACTGAACCGACGTCCCATTCCAGACCGAAGAGGCAGAGCCGATATGTACACGCGGGATTCTGTTCTGAGCTTACAGTAAAAAACTACGGGACTACAAAGTACATGTGCTTCTTCTGACAAAAATAAAACTCTACACAGACATTTCTGCAGTTAGATCGACAGTCTCCTGTCTCTTCTGAGGTAGTAAGTAAGTAAAAACACCATTAAAGGCAAGAATAAAGAACAATACACCACTGAGATATGTGTGTACCTGGTCCTTCAAAGTTGAACTCAACAGTGGTAAAAACTGCCTAATTACACGTTAAAACTATGTCTAATTATTTCTCTTTTGCAGAAAGATATATGTCAAAGTAGAGGTAGAAAGTTTGAATTATAATGCCAATATCTGATGCTAAATAAAGAGTTTAGATTCATAAAAAAAATCTACTTTTATACTTTCAAACTAATGGCACAAATAGGAGCCAAAAATAACTACAAGTAAATAGAAATGAAAGAAAAAGCCACGATTCTACGTGGTTGGAGGAACAGATCAAATGTGGTTAAGTGCTTCAACCCTGTCGAGAGGTCAGACACTCTTCAGAGGCTCGGCAGTAGCATTTAAGACATTGGTGCAACACTCTGGAGCTCGGATCCAGCATCAGACGGTGGCGTGAGGCAGAAGCGGTCGCCCCCGACCAGCCAGCTGTCGTCCTTCAGTCCCCACAGACGCGTCCACGTGTCCTTCGTCTGTCCACTGCAGCGGAGGCCTCTGTCAAACATTATTACTCCCCAGCTCTACGTTTCCTGAGATGCTTACAGCAGAGAGGAGGCCAGAGTGTGTGTGTGTGTGTGTGTGTGTGTGTGTGTGTGAGGGGGGGGGTGGAACCTGTTGTGTCACCCGGCGCCACATCGTCTCAGGACCGGCGGCAGCGCAGCGTCTCGTGTCCTCAAGTGCTCTGGAAAGGTTGGAATTATGAAGCTTCCTGTTGTTGCTAAGGTCAGGAAGAGCAGAAACAGAGAGGTCCTGGTGGATCAGGGGGATCTGGTGGACCAGGTGGATCTGGTGGACCGGGGGGATCAGGGGGATCAGGGGGACCGGGGGGATCAGGTGGACCAGGTGGATCCGGTGGACCAGGGGGATCTGTGGACCGGGGGGATCTGGTGCCAGGTGGACCGGGGGGATCAGGTGACTGGGGGGATCTGGTGGACTGGGGGGATCTGGTGGACCGGGGGATCAGGGGGATCTGGTTTATCAGGTGGACAGGGGAATCTGGTGGACCAGGGGGATCTGGTGGACCGGGGGGATCTGGTGGACCGGGGGGATCAGGTTTATCAGGTGGACCAGGGGGATCTGGTGGACCAGGGGGATCTGGTGGATCTGGTGGACCGGGGGGATCTGGTGAACCAGGTGGACCAGGGGGATCTGGTGGATCAGGGGGATCTGGTGGACCAGGTGGTGGAACGGGGGGGATCAGTGGACCAGGTGGACCGGGGGGATCAGGTGGACTGGGGGGATCTGGTGGACTGGGGGGATCTGGTGGACCGGGGGGATCAGGGGGATCTGGTTTATCAGGTGGACCAGGGAATCTGGTGGACCAGGGGGATCTGGTGGACCGGGGGGATCTGGTGGGGACCGGGGGGATCAGGTTTATCAGGTGGACCAGGGGGATCTGGTGGACCAGGGGGATCTGGTGGATCTGGTAGCAACGCTCACCATACCGCAAAGTGCTTTATGTGTTCCTTATAGTGAGGACAGAAAAGGTTCTGGTTCTGGTTCTCTCAGCTTATCTGGGGACTTCCTCAGAGCTTCAGGTGCTTCATGTTGCAGGTGTTGGATGGAGGCTCCTCCTGAAGACCATCCCATCATCACCAAGCCTGAAGTAAAGCTTCCGTCTGGACACCTGAGCAGCTCTGAGGTCAGTAGCCTGGCGGGGGGGGGGGGGGAAGAGCTGGTTCCACTGGCGACACATGATCCAGTGGAACATGAAGTCCCATCACGCCTGAACGGTTTAAAATCCTAATTAAAATAAAACCTAAGTGCCTTTTCAACTATTAATGCTAATAAAAGAGGAAAAACAACCTGCTGGCTGGAAACTGCAGCTCAAATCAGGAACTCTAAAATCTCTAAAAGCTGCTGAAACTGAGAACTTTGCTAAACTTCACTGATGTTCCCGGGGGGGGGGGGGCCAGCTTCGCCGCCGCCGCCCTCGACAGACGCCGCGGCCTCCTCACGGCCGCCGTCGGTGCTCATCGTATGGAGACCGAGTCAGTTTCAGGTTAATGCACGCGTGATGCGTTCAAAGACTCCTGTAACAGTCAACACCAAACTCCTGGGGGGGGGGGGGGGGGGCTCAAGTGCATGGACTGAAGAGGATTTCTCCATTTTGGTTGCAATGACATCTGCATTTGCTCAAAAGGGTCACGCTTGCTAATTAAATAATGAGGTAATACTGATGAGGTGATGTGTTGTGTTCATAGAAAATAACTAGCATTAGCATCGTTAGCACTGGAGCTACGCGCGGGAGTGAGAAGAAGAAGAGCCGCATCTCTTCATCACTGCTGAAAGGCCTGGTAGTAGTGAGGTAGAGCGCTGGAGCTGCTCATCGCAGGGCTGTTGTACGACTGAGGTAGCTGGCTGTGGTTGTGGCCCCCGGGGCCCTGGGCCACATGAGCCTGGGGGGGCTGGAAGAAAGGGAAGGGCCCTGGAGGCTGGGACGACAGCCCGGTGGAGGGGGATGGAGATGAACTGCTGGTGGTCGCAGGGGGGTAGCTCATCACCAACCCACCCATCCCCATGTGGGGGCTGTAGGGGGGCAGGCTGAAGGGCAAGAATCCCAGCAGGGGCCCCAGGTCCATGTTGGTGGTGCAGGACAGCTCAGCGGAGGCGATCGCAGGACTCCGGACAGCAGGTGGGGGTCGCCGCTGCCCCCCCCCCTTCACCCAGCACTTCACGCTGGGGGGAGGCAGAGGACGAGGCAGAGGAGTTGGCCGCACTCAGGTGAGGTGGGGGGGCGCTCTGCAGGTCCAGCAGGAAACTGTCCACTTCAGCACGTGGGTATGAGGTAGATCCATGCTGGTACCGGCTCACGTTGCTGTAGGGCTGCGGCGCGGCGGCTGCTGCGGCGTCCCGGGGGGCTGCAGGTGGTGGTGGTGGGACTGGGGGGTCATGTGGCGCCCCACGCTCATGCTGGGGGGCAGGGAGCCCTGCATGAGGCCGTGAGGGGGGCCCAGTCCAGGGACCGGGTTGGCCATGGGGTAGGAGTTGTACATGTCCCTGGAGTAGGTGTCCATCGTGTCCTTGGGGACCGCGCTAATGTCCGCGTTAACGGGACTAGGCTCCTCCTTCACTGGGCACTGGGGGGCGGGGGCAGGGGCGGCGGCAGCCATGGGCGTGCAGGGGGGCATCAGCCCCGCCTCCTGGGCGTGGCTCTTCTTCAGGTGACGGGTCAGGTGATCCCTGCGGCCGAAGCGCTGCGCGCAGCGCGGGCACAGGAAGTCGCGGCGGCCCGTGTGCACGACGGCGTGGCGCCTCACGTCCTTGCGAGTATAAAAACGGCGGTCGCACCTCTCACACGAGTACTTGCGCTCTCTCACGGGCACGGCGGCGTTGGCGCCCACCTCGGACGGCGGCGGTCGGTCGATGTGGCTGCCGAGGTGCTCCAGCAGCGATGGCGCCCCCTCTGGACAGGGCACGGCGGCGCCGCCCCCGTGGGCCGCCACCACGTGGCGCCTGTAGCCCAGCTGGGTGTTGTACTGCTTCCCACACTCCTGGCAGTGGAAGAGCTGGCGGCTGGGGGGGGGGCCGTCCTGCAGCTGGCTCTTCAGATGGTCCTGCTGGTGGAACATGGCGGGACAGACGGAACAGCGGCGGCTCTACCGCCACACGGGGACACGGGCCAAGAGCCTGAGCAGACACAGACAAGACTCATGAGGATCCTCCAGACCATCAGAACACCCGGGGCTCGTTAGCGTGCTCCAAGGACGTCCAAGTGCTGCTCGTTGACGGTGTGGCGGGCTTTTGTGGCGATGACTGGCGGCCTGTGCTGCCCGACTGAGGCAGCCTGTGTCCAGCTCTGGGTCCGGGCGACAGCAGCTGCCATAGCAACCCCGAAAGGGCTGCGGAGACGAGGAGCTTGGGAAGCTCTGACTGGATCTGTGTGTCCCTGAGAAGAGCTCTGTGTGGGCTCGGGTCGGCGTTAGTATTCAGCAGTCACAGAGGAAGCGGGTCAGAACCTCCGCAGACCTGCAGGACAGAAACACAGTCAGCCAGGAAGGTCCGAACGGACCCGGGGCTTCGTCCAGGTCTTCTGAAGCCAGGAGGAAGAAACGAGAGGAAAACACAGCTGGAGCTCATCTGCTGACAGTTGTTAACGTTTATTATAACGATTATTATAACGATTATGATAACGTTTATTATAACGATTATTATAACGTTTATTATAACGTTTATTATAACGATTATGATAACGTTTATTATAACGATTATGATAACGTTTATTATAACGATTATTATAACGTTTATTATAACGTTTATTATAACGATTATTATAACGATTATTATAACGATTATTATAACGTTTATTATAACGATTATTTATTTATCGGGAAGTCTTGGTCATGTAAAGCAGCTGGAGCTGATCTGGGTCAGACCGGGTCTGATGGAGGACCAGACCGGGTCAGACTGGGTCTGATGGGGGACCAGACCGGGTCTGACTGGGTCTGATGGAGGACCAGACCCAGGTCAGACCAAATCTGATGGAGGTCCAGACCCAGGTCAGACCGGGTCTGGTGGAGGACCAGACCGGGTCAGACTGGGTCTGATGGAGGACCAGACCGGGTCAGACTGAGTCTGATGGAGGACCAGACCGGGTCAGACCAGGTCTGATGGAGGTCCAGACCCAGGTCAGACCGGGTCTGGTGGGGGACCAGACATTTGTCTAGGTTCTACAGTTCCTGTAGGAATGAATCCTTGATGCAGCTTCATTTTCATTCAGGGGGGGTTCGTGAATTAGGCGGCTCCGACGGAGAAGCGGAGCCCAGGCTGCTGCGGGGCCCGGGGCCGGGGGCCGGGCCCGGGGCTGCAGTGCCATCTTGTGGGTCCTCAACATGGAGCCCAGTTTAGAAGTGGACGGTTTCGGACACTTTGGGTCACTTCAGGGGTCGCATCTAAAGCCGGGCAGTAACGCGCAGCCTGGGCGCCTCCGGGCGGACTGTAGCCGCCCTGGGGGGCTGCGGCAGCGGGACGGGGGTCGCGTCCACACCGGGGCTAAGTTTCTCTGCTAGCCGAGCGGAGCGCACAAAAGTCGGCGGCGGAGGCGAAGCTGGCCGTGTTGCTGGGCCGGTTGCGGTGGTGCTGCCCCGCTTTCCGACCGCACGACGGCGTGAACGGAGGCTGCAGCGAGTGTGCGTGAACTTTGCGGGTCTGTGCGCCGCCTTAAAAGCGCAAAAAACAAAAGATGTGGCTCCGCGGAGTTGGACCGGAGTTGCGGCTAACTCCGCAAATGTTCCCCAACTGGCTCAAACTCCGGCCCGGCCTCACCCACACCGAACACACGCTACTCACCGAGTGGGCCTCGCACCAAGTCCCCGTCCAGCCTCGGTTCCGGGTCCAGATGGACATTTTTGGAAGAGTTGAGCGGTGTTTGTCTCAGTCCGGGCCTGGACTGGTGGCGCCGCGCTGGGAGCCATGCATTCTGGGAGAGTGACGTCACCGCCAGTGGAAGCTCCCAAAAACCAGTTGACTTTCAGCCGCCTGGACTGGCCCGAGTGTTCGGGTCCGGTTCCGCCCAGAGGTCACCCGTCTTTGAATAAATGTTCATTTCTAAAGCCTGGCCAGAACCTTCAAAGCTGACTTAGTTCTAACCAGAACCAGTAGAGAACCAGTAGTAGAACCAGTGGGAGAACCTGTAGTAGAACCAGTAGTAGAACCTGTAGTAGAACCAGTAATAGAACCTGTAGTAGAACCAGTGGGAGAACCTGTAGTAGAACCAGTGGGGGAACCAGTAGTAGAACCAGTAGGATAACCTGTAGTAGAACCTGTAGTAGAACCTGTAGTAGAACCAGTGGGAGAACCAGTGGGAGAACCAGTAGGAGAACCTGTAGTAGAACAAGTAGGAGAACCTGTAGTAGAACCAGTGGGAGAACCTGTAAGAGAACCTGTAGTAGAACCAGTAGTAGAACCAGTAGTAGAACCAGTGGAAGAACCTGTAGTAGAACCTGTAGTAGAACCAGTGGGAGAACCTGTAGTAGAACCAGCAGGAGAACCTGTAGTAGAACCTATAGTAGAACCAGCAGGAGAACCTATAGTAGAACCAGTGGGTGAACCAGTAGTAGAACCAGCAGGAGAACCAGTAGGAGAACCTGTAGTAGAACCAGCAGGAGAACCCGTGGCTACGTGGGTTCTGGCTCGCTGTCCTCAGCAGGACCGGCTGCGTGAGCAGACACACCTGAGGTGTCTTTGGACCTGGATGGAACCCAAAGAGAAAAGCCCCTGGAGCCGAGGAGCAGAACCCAGAACCTTCAGCAGCGTCTCGCCGACGCCTCTGCAGGTTCTCTAGTAGAACGTCTGAGCCGGACGGGCTCGAAAAGCCCCGTCACACCTGGTTTGTATCGGTGACTCGCGCACAGGTGAGAAACCCAGGTGATCCAGGCGGGAGGGACGTGATCCCTCAGGCGCGTGTCCCTGAGCGTGGTCAGAAGGTGCGTGAGTCGCCTCCAACACCTCCCGCGTGGTCACGCACCGTCCCGGATGTTCCGCGAACCTCGCGCTGCTGGGAGGGGTCTCGTTCACCAGGCGGCTGTGATGCGCGTGTTCAGATGTTTGCGTTCCTGCGGAGGCGCTGACCTTTGACCCCCTCGTTGCGTTCCACGGAGGCTTGTCCTGCAGCAGCTCGGAGCCCCGCAGACCCGCGGTCCACACGCACGCACGCCCGGCGCGCAGCTCGTTGTACGGCGGAGAGGCCCCGCACCCCGCAGCCAGCACCGCAGCGACTCCGCCAGCCTCCCAGACCCGCCGGGAGCCCTTCGCCATTTCGCCCCACCGCCAGCGCGTCGAGGTCGCTTTGTAGAGGCTCCGCAGGCGAACGAGGACCGCAGCGCCGCCATGAAGGACAAGCAGAAGCGGAAGAAGGAGCGCACCTGGGCTGAAGCGGCTCGCATGGTAAACGCCGCCGATGGCTGCTCGTGATGCCTTCATGGGCTCGTGTGTTCAGGTGTGTTGTTGTGTTTGGGGATTCTGCTCACGACCGCCGTCCGCTCGGCTCTCGGCCGCTCGGCCGGTCACTGCGCCCGCTCCCGCGGAGCCAGCGAGCGGCTCGCGTTTCACAGAGTTCCCGGCGACAAGAGGCTGCTTTTGATATAAAGACGGGTCTGTTTTAGTTGGACGGAAAAGCCTACGCAGCAAGCTAACGCTGCCTAGCACGCTAACGTCCTCCTCGTAGCCTCAGCTCTTTGTTTGCTAGGCAGGAGGATAGCGAGCTTTAGGCTAAATATCGGGCCAACCGATGGTGTATTATGCTCCAGCGGCATGTTTATGTTCAATATATGATTGAGTTGTCAGTGAAATGTGGTCTAGATAACCGCACCACACTCCTATAACACCAACGCCGCATAATTCCGGCTAATATTGTTGACCACAGCGCAAGCTAACATTAGCTTAGCCAGCAGCTAACGGTTGTTGTCTCCATATTCACCACGGCCTGTGTGAGGAGACCCGGCCAGCCCCGGGGCTCCTGGCGCACGTCTCTGTCCTGGTAGCCGAGCCACCACCATTGTTCCTTTTTTGAATTTGCCTTGAGTTACATGAAATGCTCAGTTAGCCAGCGGGATGGGGGGGGGGGGGGGGGGGTCCGGGTAGATACCTGGAGCCGATACATCAAGTCGCGGACAAGTGAAACCAGCGGAGATTTGGCCAGAATGGACGTGGACCTGGACGGCGAGTGTCCTGGCCCAGGTGTCCTGCTGCTCATGTGTCCTGGCCCAGGTGTCCTGGCTCAGGTGTCCTGCTCAGGTGTCCTGCTGCTCATGTGTCCTGCTGCTCATGTGTCCTGGCCCAGGTGTCCTGGCCCATGTGTCCTGGCTCATGTGTCCTGGCCCATGTGTGCTGCTCATGTGTCCTGGCCCAGGTGTGCTGCTCATGTGTCCTGGCCCATGTGTCCTGGCCCATGTGTCCTGCTGCTCATGTGTCCTGCTGCTCATGTGTCCTGGCCCAGGTGTGCTGCTCATGTGTCCTGGCCCAGGTGTGTGCTCATGTGTCCTGGCCCATGTGTCCTGGCCCATGTGTCCTGGCCCATGTGTCCTGGCTCATGTGTCCTGGCCCAGGTGTCCTGCTGCTCATGTGTCCTGGCTCAGGTGTCCTGCTGCTCATGTGTCCTGGCTCATGTGTCCTGGCCCAGGTGTCCTGGCTCATGTGTCCTGGATCATGTGTCCTGGCCCAGGTGTCCTGGCTCATGTGTCCTGGCCCAGGTGTCCTGGCTCATGTGTCCTGGCCCAGGTGTCCTGCTGCTCATGTGTCCTGGCCCAGGTGTCCTGCTGCTCATGTGTCCTGGCCCAGGTGTCCCGCTCATGTGTCCTGGCCCAGGTGTCCTGCTGCTCATGTGTCCTGGCCCAGGTGTCCTGCTGCTCATGTGTCCTGGCCCAGGTGTCCTGCTGCTCATGTGTCCTGGCCCAGGTGTCCTGCTGCTCATGTGTCCTGGCCCAGGTGTCCTGCTGCTCATGTGTCCTGGCCCATGTGTCCTGCTGCTCATGTGTCCTGGCCCATGTGTCCTGCTGCTCATGTGTCCTGGCCCAGGTGTCCTGCTGCTCATGTGTCCTGGCCCAGGTGTCCTGCTGCTCATGTGTCCTGGCCCAGGTGTCCTGCTGCTCATGTGTCCTGGCCCAGTGTCCCGCTCATGTGTCCTGGCCCAGGTGTCCTGCTGCTCATGTGTCCTGGCCCAGGTGTCCCGCTCATGTGTCCTGGCCCAGGTGTCCTGCTGCTCAGGTGTCCTGGCCCAGGTGTCCCGCTCATGTGTCCTGGCCCAGGTGTCCTGCTGCTCATGTGTCCTGGCCCAGGTGTCCTGCTGCTCATGTGTCCTGGCCCAGGTGTCCTGCTGCTCATGTGTCCTGGCCCAGGTGTCCTGCTGCTCATGTGTCCTGGCCAGGTGTCCTGCTGCTCATGTGTCCTGGCCCAGGTGTCCCGCTCATGTGTCCTGGCCCAGGTGTCCTGCTGCTCATGTGTCCTGGCCCAGGTGTCCTGCTCATGTGTCCTGCTGCTCATGTGTCCTGGCCCAGGTGAAGCAGCGGGCGTCCAGCACCGTCTCACATGTGGGACCCTTCAGAGAGGAGGTCTAGTGAGGGAAATGCTGAAGTTATAGGTTCTAAATAATGACCAAAAATACATTTAAACCTCCAGAGACGTAACAAATGACGTCTTTAAACGGTATAAACGAGAAAATCACAGTTTACGGCTGATTTGATATCAGTGGTTAAATATTTGTGCATTTCGGGAGGTTTTCAACCAGAGCTGCGTTTCTATGACGACCAGAATAAATGAATAAAATGGCTTGATGTAAACTCACCAGTCAGAAGTGTTGTGAGCTGAAAATCCCCAAACAAGCAGCTTAAAGACGTTTCAGTAGCGTTGAGATGAAAGAAGAAGAAGATGAAAGAAGAAGAAGAGATTTATGGGCTGTTTTCTCCTCCAGGTCCTGGAGAATTTCTCAGATGCTCCCATGACTCCCAAACAGATTCTGCACGTTATCCAGACCAAAGGGCTGAAGGAGATGAGGTCAGAGACACACACACACACACACACACACACACACACACACACACACACACACACACACACACACCACACACACACACACACAGTAGTGCTGTGGCCCAGGACTACCACCGTTTCCTGTTGGCTCTGAACTGAGGGGCTGCAGCAGCGTTGATCAGTGGTGTGCTGTGACCACGACCTCTGACCTCCAGACCAGATGAGTCACGTGGCGTGAAGAGCGCAGCAGAGCTGATCAGTCTGAGCTGCTCTTCAGTCCAGAGGAACCACTGCTGCTCACCAACATCTCACTGACTCTTGGTTTTGTCTGATCAGCTGTCAGACTCTTGTTCTTTCTCTCCTCATGACCGGCTGCTGCTGCACGGCTGCTGCACCACACAGGAGGTAAGCTGGGACGCTGCTGGTTGTCTGCTCTGACAGATCTGGTTTTGAGAGTTTATATCTTGTTTTGAGAGTTTATATCTTGTTTTGAGAGTTTATATCTTGTGCTGCCGAGCGGCTGTAAAGCTTTGGAAGCTGCAGTACCGCGGCCCACCAGCAGGGCCTGAGCGTCTGTGTGTGTCTGCAGTGGGACGGCTCCTCTGGCCTGCCTGGTCACCATGCTGCACTCTCAGGTCCGAGGAGATCGAGTCAAGAACAGCATCTTCTTCAAGCTGCCTGGACGGATGAGCCTGTTCACTCTGAAGGTACTGACCCGACTGTCCGAGCACGCCGACGGCTAATTACACTCGGGTCACGCACAGATGGCACCAATCTATCAGAACCAGGGTTCAGAACGCTGATCCAGGACGTCCTCCACCTGCTCTCTGTGCTCCTGGGTCGAGACAGAACCACCCGAACCAGTGACCATACCGCCATAACTAGTTGCATAGGAATAACTGATCCGTCTTGCTCTGCAGAAAAACGCTCTGCAGTGGACAAAGACGGCGCCGGAGCCGGAGACGCCAGCAGAGGCGACGGGCAGCAGCAGCACACCCGCGTCCAGCAGCAGCACCTCCGCGTCTGGGTCGGTGGCGCCGCCTGTGGCGCCCACCGAGGCGGCCGAGCAGGAGAGCTGCGACTCCAGCGAGACCACGGCCACGGCCAGCGGCGACAACGACGGTGTGTGTTAGCTGGTGTCAGAGGCAGCCCTGCGGGACGCCTGCGTGCAATAACCGCCTGTGTCCTTCCTCTGAAGCTTCGGTGGATGAGAGCTCGTCCAGCGCCTCCTGTTCCACGGAACCGCCGGCGCCCTGCAGCAGCCAGCCCCAGACCCGCCTCAGCAGGGCCGCGGGACAGCAGGGGCGCACAGAGACCCAGCACACCCAGACCAGACTGAGCCGCTCCAGACAGGTCAGCGTGCCAGCAGGGACCCCCCAGGGGGACTGTGGGGGCTCCAGCACTGTTCCGCCACTGTTTCTGAGCATGGACGTAACAAACCTCCTGCTTCTGCTCTTCCAGTCAGGGAGACAGAGGAAGAAGGCCGTAATGATGCCCCGGGTTGTCCTCACCCCCCTTAAAGTCAACGGAGAACATGTCCCCCCAGGTACGCCGCCCCGCGGGGGCGTGGCCCATGAACGCCAGGAGGAGGAGAGTCACGCCTGTTTGTTCTGTGACAGGACCCATGAAGAGGAACCGTGGAGGGCTGGACGTGGACTTCGAGACGCCCGGTTCCATCCTGGTCAACACTAACATCCGAGCGCTCATCAACGTGCGCACCTTTGCTGCTTTTCCTCCACAGTCCCAGCAGCAGCTGCTGCAGCTGCTGCCCGAGGTGGACCGACAGGTAGGACCCCCACAGGCGGCTCGGTGCCGGTGTGTCTGCAGAACGGTTTTACCTTCAGTGACTCTGTCCTCACAGATCGGGCCTGATGGGATGGCCAGGCTGAGCAGCTCAGCCCTCAACAATGAGTTCTTCACCCACGCCTCCCAGAGCTGGAAGGAGAGGCTGGCGGAGGGTACGCTGCCCTGTCAGCCCAGACCCTCCGGAGCAGGTTCCATCCCTTTGTTTTGATCTGGGTAGACTTAACGGCTTTGATCTCTTTGATCTGTAGGTGAATTCACACACGAGATGCAGGTGCGCTTCCGACAAGAGATGGAGAAAGAGAAGAAAGTGGAAGTGTGGAAGGAGAAGTTTTTTGAGGAGTACCATGGACAGAAGTAAGTTGAGCTCCTCGGGGGGGGGGCTCAGTCCACTCAGAATATTAGTGTAGGAGCGCCATTTGAGCGTTACCATGGTAACGGCGATGCACAGACAGATATGGGTGTGTTTGTGTGTAGATCGGGCCTGACCAAGGAGGAGTCTCTGAAACTGACCATGAGCGATGCCAGCGAAGTTTCCGCCAGTGTTCTGGACAGCGAGGTGGGTGTGGTCAGGAGCGTCACCCCCAAGAGGCGCAGCGTGGGTCGACGGAGGAGAGACGGAAGGATGAGGAGACGCACGCGGGCCGACCTTCGCCGCAGGGCCCGCCGGAGCCGCTGCAAGGCCACCACCTCCACCCTGCAGGCCACAGAAGCAGCCGAGGCCGGCGCCACGTTGGAGATGTCCTCCGTGTCTGTGGGCTCGCCCACGGCCGACGGCACCGTGGTGCAGGGCGAGGTGGTGCTGCAGGCTGAGGACGGCGTGGAGATCCCGGCCGAGAGTGTCGGTGGGGAGCCAAAGGCCACGCCCACCCCGGAGCCAGTCACGATGCCACCTCCCACCCCCACCCCTACTCCCACCCCGAGCCCAAGTCCCAGCCCCGCCTCCACCAGCGCCAACGAAGAGCAGGAAGTACCCGTTTGCCTGCTACCCGAGGAGGCCACGCCCATATTGGCTTCAACGTCCTCCCCGTCCTCCTCCTCCTCCTCCTCTTCATCTACATCTTCACCTGCATCCTCGCCCTCCTCGCCCTCTGACAGACAGGGAGCGTTTGCCACGGGCCTGGACTCCTCTTCATCCTCCTCCGCGTCCTCCAGTGTGGCGGTCGCGGTCGATCCCTTGGACGACGCCGCTTCTGTGGCCACCTCCATCACTGGCGGAACGGCCACCAGCAGCCGGGAGAGCAGCCCCTCCGCCAGCCCCGCCTCCACCCCTGCGCCCAGCTCTCAGCTCAAGGACCAGAAGAGGAGACCGGAGGAGTCCCAGACCTTCCCCGAAAAGAGGCCGCGGCTTGACGACCGTCAGTCCTTTCGTACCACAATTGACGGTGTCAGTTCAGAGAAGCCGCAGCCGACAACAGAAGAGCCCAGGGTGCCGCCGATCCGGGTGAGAAGCACGCGCTTGGTGAAATGTTGTTGTTAAAATGTCTAATCTAGCAGCAGATGGAACGTTCTTAGCTGCATCAGAGCTGCTGCGTTTGGAGCCTTTGTCCTCGGTTCTTACTTGTGCCTCATCAATGTCTCTCCTCTCTCTTCAGATTCAACTGTCCAGAATCAAACCTCCTGGGGTCAAAGGACACCCCACGTATCAGATCTGTCCCCGCATCGTGCCGCCGGGGGAGGGGTCGCGGCGGCCGGGGACGGGGGGCGCCCGCACACTGGCGGACATCAAAGCCCGCGCCCAGCAAGCCCGCGCCCAGCGCGAGGCCGCTGCTGCTGTTGCGGCCGCTGGAGACGGGCCACCACCGTCAGGGGTCCGGGTGCGGCCTGCTGCTGGGGTACCGGATAGCAGCAGTGGACGACGAGCACAAGAGCATCCGGGACCTATCGAGCCCGGAGGAGGAGGAGGAGGAGGAGGAGAGGAGGAGGAGGAGGAGGAAGAAGGGGAGGTGGTCGGATGGAGGAGCAGGGATCGTCTTCGGACACTAATTCGTCTGGAACACAACTACAGCGTCCCAATGTAGACCCAGAGCAACACTCGTCTCCCTCCCCATCCACCACCTCAACAACACTGTCCCTGGACCCCCCACGGACCCCCACGTCCCCTCTGGAGGAACCGGCTGAATGTTCAGAATCAGCCGGGGAAGTACAGGCAGCGTCCGCCAGCACTCAGACCTCCTCTGAAGGACTTGCAGACAAATCAACTGGCCCCATTTCTCCACGGCCCGACTCTCTGCCCGAGTCTACCCAAAAGCCCCCCCCTGAGGGGACCGAGCGCGTGTCTGGGAAGCCCCCACTGGTTCCCACCTCCATCCCTGATTCCCTTCCCAGGTTCGGGGCTCAGGGCGTTGATGTTATTCATACCCTGGCCTGTCAGAGCAAAGATCAAGTCCTGGAGAAGGAGTCTGGCCTGGGCGGGGTCATCCAGCACAGCTCCCAGCATGTGGACCCCCAGGAGAAACCCCACGTGGGGCCACGCTCTTCACAACACTCTGCAGTGGACAAAGATGACGATGGAGGGACACACAGTGACTCCACTGAAACTGCTTCTGATTGTGAGAATGAAGGTCAGGAGGACCACCTGGACCAGGACTGGGGACCCCAGAGAAGCAACCAGAGAAGCGGCCAGTTGGTCATTTGCAGCCCCCCTCCTCATAACCAGCAGCCCGTCATCCAGGCCCACACGTCTGGTCGTCAGGGTCACAGTGTCATTCAGCCCTGTTTCCCCCAGTCCCAGGACCACCAGGCCCCTCCACAGGGGCTGAGGGACACCAACGTTGTGGTCAAGACAGAGCCTGGAGACGGGTGCAGGGTCTCCCGACACGCCGACGAGCCGATTCAAGTAGATCTGAAACCCAGAGGAGCGTCTGGTCCGGCCAGACCCATGTCTACTGTGGAGGCCAACAACCCTCTGGTCACCCAGCTGCTGCAGGGTAGTCTGCCCCTGGAGAAGGTTCTGCCCCCACACTCTGCAAACAGGCTGGAGATCAGCCGCGGGCCTGTGGCCCGGCACGCGGGCACCAGGACCGTGGCACCAAACCATCCCGATGCTTCGGCCCAGACCTCAAGTCCAGACCTGAGCAGCACATCTCCCACAGGCCGCCGGAGATCCCAGCTGCAGCCCGGTATCAGACCCAGCAGCCCCCCGGGGCCGTGCCGGTCATCACGCCCCTCCCCCCCTTCTCCTCATCCTCCTCTTCATCGCCAGCATACAGAAACAAGTCAGAGCTGAACTCTCAGACCGGCCTGGAGTCCGTGGCCATAACAGACTTGCATGGACCTCAGCCCTCCCAGGGGGCCACGCCGGACCGGCTGCAGCGTACAATGCCCGATGGCCCCTCCCCTCCTCACGGGGACCCCTGCCCCACCGAAGTTGCCCCACCTGTGAAGATAACCTGGAGGTCCCCGCAAGCCGCTCCTCCCCCGAATCACCAGCAACGGCTGTCTCCTGGACCCCCCGTCAAGAGTGAGGCCACGGCGCGCCCCCCCTGCCAGGCGCTTGCCAAATCCCCCCCCATTAAACCCCTGCACATTCCCAAAAAGGAACCTGGGAGCTCCATGGACAGTTACCTGTGTGGGGGGGCGATGGAGGGGCTCCTGAACATGGAAATGACTTTGGCCAGGATGGCAAAGAAGGAGCACAACAAAGTGTCCTACTCCTCCACCTCGCCGTCCTCGTCCTCCCCTTCGCCCTCCCCCGCCTCCTCGCTGCCCTTCCTGTACGGGAAGCTGCCCAAGGGGGGGGGCGGCGCCGGACTGAGCTACACAGCCAACGTGTCCGTCGTGGATAATGGCGGTTTCTCTCGGAGCCTGGCGGACGGCGTGCTCCAGCTGCGCCCCCGCCAGGGCGGCCTCAGCATCCAGGCCTTCGCCGACAGCGCCGCCGAGGAGGTGGCGCTCAAATGCTCCTGCCGCCTCAAAGCCATGATCATGTGCCAGGGCTGCGGCGCCTTCTGCCACGACGACTGCATCGGGCCCTCCAAGCTGTGCGTGTCGTGTTTAGTGGTCAGATAGTTGGGGGCCGGTGCACTGAGGGCCGGGGGGGGGCAAAGACTGTACAGACACCTGAGGGGCCCCACAGGCCCCTCCTCAGGTGTGGGACCGGGGGGGCGGAGACTACAGACACCTGAGGGGCTCCACAGGCCCCTCCTCAGGTGTGGGACCGGGGGGGCGGAGACTACAGACACCTGAGGGGCTCCACAGGCCCTGCCACAGGTGTGGGGGTGGAGACTACAGACACCTGAGGGGCCCCACAGGCCCCTCCTCAGGTGTGGGGGTGGAGACTACAGACACCTGAGGGGCTCCACAGGCCCCTCCACAGGTGTGGGGGCGGAGACTACAGACACCTGAGGGCCCCCCAGGCAGCATTGCCTTGTATTATACAACTGATCTGTATTTTTGGGTTGTTGCAGATTTTTTGCCCAGTTGTATTGATGGTATTATTGTTATTATTGTTGTTCTGTTTATATTATTATTATTATTATTATTATTATTATTATTATTATTGTGAATTTGAGGCATAATGGATTGTAAATTGTGCCTTTTTGTTTTACTCACAAACATTTACCTCATCTTATTCCACCTTCGTCACGCGGTGGCCATCATTGTTTTGGGTCCTCGTTTCCTCGGCAGACGGCGACGAATTTTGTCTCTTTGCGCAAAGAAGTATTTTTTTAACCATTAAAAGGAGTAAACGACAGCGGTTTGTGCCTCCTTTACTGAGACCCCCCCCACGCTGGAAATGAGGCATTTTATCTCACTCTGAAGGTGCCGTTGTGGCTCCGCCTACTTTTACCTGCTTAATTTCATGACTGTTGAAGTCACCTGGCGTAAAAGTTCCAAAGGCTCCGATGGACGTTTACTGCAGGTCACCTTTTATTCAAGAGCAACTTAAAGACTAATTCACACACAGTCATTAACACAGACGATACAAAATAAATATTCACCATCACTTTGTTCTTCTTCACCAAATAAATAGCAAATAATGTGCAGCTTAATATTAACGGAGTATTGCAATTTACTCAAAGGTTTGTGAAAATAAAAGAAATCATATAAACAGAAGCACAAAAAGCTTTAGAAAATTATTAAAAAACTTTCAGTTACAAAATATTTGCACTTAAAAACATCCCAGTGTTTTTTTAAATAAATAAAATATATAAAACAATTCATAGTTGATATCTTAAAATATTTCCTCTTTGTTCAACAGTAGAGGAAACGCTTCCATCCTCTTGATCACCATTTTAAAATCTTTAGGTAAAATTTTTAAATAATATAAATAAACAGAAGGAACAATAAATAGGCCAACAAAAATATCACAGCACAAATGAATAAATATATTAAACACTATTAAACCAACATTTGAAAAATACTTAAATAGTTTCACAGCAATAGTAAGAATGAAGCTACAAACTAGTCCTGAAGGTGCAACATCACGTCTCATGGAACACTATCGACATTATTGATGGAGGTGCACGAATGTGATCGGCTCAGGCTAAATACTGACGTCTGTGGCCTCACGCTCACAGGGACCGCCCACTCCTGCCACGCCCACTCCTGCCACGCCCACTCACCCACAGCTGCTCACACCCACCATCATCACCCACTCACCCATTCACCCACTCACTCATCACCCATTCACCCATCACCCACTCACTCATCACCACTCACTCATCACCCACTCACCTGTTCACCCACTCACTCATCACCCACTCACCTGTTCACCCACTCACCCACTCACCATTCACCCACTCACCCATTCACCACTCACCCATTCACCCACTCACCCATCACCCACTCACCCGTTCACCCACTCACTCATCACCCACTCACCCATCACCCACTCACCCATCACCCACTCACCCGTTCACCCACTCACTCATCACCCACTCACCTGTTCACCCACTCACCCATCACCCACTCACCCATTCACTCATCACCCACTCACCCATCACCCACTCACCTGTTCACCCACTCACCCATCACCCACTCACCCATTCACCCATTCACCCATCACCCACTCACCCGTTCACCCACTCACTCATCACCCACTCACCATCACCCATTCACCCATCACCCATTCACCCATTCACCCATCACCCACTCACCCATTACCCACTCACTCATCACCCATCACCCATTCACCCACTCACCCATTCACCCATCACCCACTCACCATCACCCACTCACCCATTCACCCACTCACCCACTCACCCATTCACCATCACCCACTCACCATTCACCCATTCACCCGTTCACCCGTGCCATCATAAAGCAACATGCAAACATCAAAGAAAAGCAAATAACCAATGACAAATGAGAAGAATTCAATTTACATACAGTTTCTAAAGGCTCAGGAAAAGAAAGGTTAATGTGGTCACTGAAGCTCCGCCCCCTGCGTCACACCTCAATGCCCTTCACGGCCTGGTTGATGGACTCCAGCAGAGCCCGGTTCTCCGGGTTCTGGTAGCAGTCTTTATTGGTAAACATGTGAGTGAGAGCTTCAACATACGTGTCGAAGTTCTGCTCCGACATCGGCTCCTGCTGGAAAAAGAAAGTCATTTACCCCCCCTGTCCCAGTATAACCAGTCCCCCTGTCCCAGTATGACCAGTCCCCCTGTCCCAGTATAACCAGTCCCTCTGTCCAGTGTAACCAGTCTCCTCTGTCCCAGTATAACCAGTCCCTCTGTCCCAGTGTAACCAGTCCCCCTGTCCCAGTGTAACCAGTCTCCTCTGTCCCAGTGTAACCAGTCCCCCTGTCCCAGTATAACCAGTCCCCCTGTCCCAGTATAACCAGTCCCCCTGTCCCAGTATAACCAGTCCCTCTGTCCCAGTGTAACCAGTCTCCTCTGTCCGAGTATAACCAGTCTCCTCTGTCCCAGTATAACCAGTCCCTCTGTCCCAGTATGACCAGTCCCTCTGTCCCAGTATAACCAGTCTCCTCTGTCCGAGTATAACCAGTCCCTCTGTCCAGTATGACCAGTCCCTCTGTCCCAGTATAACCAGTCTCCTCTGTCCCAGTATAACCAGTCCCTCTGTCCGAGTATAACCAGTCCCCCTGTCCCAGTATAACCAGTCCCTCTGTCCCAGTATAACCAGTCTCCTCTGTCCCAGTATAACCAGTCCCTCTGTCCCAGTATAACCAGTCCATCTGTCCCAGTATAACCAGTCCCTCTGTCCCAGTATAACCAGTCCCCTCTCTTCCAGTATGACCAGTCCCTCTGTCCCAGTATGACCAGACTCTCTGTCCCAGTATGACCAGTCCCTCTGTCCCAGTATAACCAGTCTCCTCTGTCCCAGTATAACCAGTCCCTCTGTCCCAGTATGACCAGTCCCTCTGTCCCAGTATAACCAGTCCCTCTGTCCCAGTATAACCAGTCTCCTCTGTCCAGTATAACCAGTCCCTCTGTCCCAGTATGACCAGTCCCTCTGTCCCAGTATAACCAGTCCCTCTGTCCCAGTATAACCAGTATGCAGTGTGTTCTCACCATGGTCGGCAGGCGGATGTTGGCCAAACTGCGGATCAGGGCCTGACTCAGGCCCGACAGCTCCAGGAACAGGGCCTCATTTCTCTCCTCAATCTGTTTGTTCTCCTCCTCCATGTTCTTCAGGTTCTTCTCCATGGAGGAGATCTACAGCAGACACAGATAGTCAGGCTCCAGACCTCCTGCTGGGGGACCTCCTGCTGGGGGACCTCCTGCTGGGGGACCTCCTGCTGAGGGACCTCCTGCTGGGGGACCTCCTGCTGGGGCCACCTGGCTGTTCCTACCTGAGTGTGCAGGTTCATCATGTCTGCCTCCATCTCTGAGTTGGACTCGTTCAGCTCGCTGATCTCCTTGTTGAGCTGTTTGATGTCCTCATCGTTGTCCAGAACTGAGAGAACAGGGAAATTGTTCAGTTCTGGAGAAGCATCAGACCTTTACAGGTTTTGAAGAACAGCTAGTTTTTACCATCGCTGGCTCTAAACTTTGCAGTGATAAACTCATCTCCAGGTAACTTTGCCTTCTTCTTATTGGCTGATGCTCTGGGACAACCTGAGAGACTGAGAGGAGAAGCTGATCAGGACCAGTTGTCCTGCGTCAAGACTGAGGACAGAAACTGAGAGGTGCAAGAGCTTTACCCACAATCCATCTGTCCGCCCCACTCTCAGCCTGAAACGGACGATTTTAAACTGGATAATTGTAAACTAGACTATTCTAAACTGGACTATTTTATACTGAACTATTTTAAACCAGACTATTTTAAACTGGATAATTTTAAACTGGACGATGTTAAACTGGATAATTGTAAACTAGACTATTCTAAACTGGACTATTTTAAATTGGACAATTTTATACTGAACTATTTTAAACCAGACTATTTTAAACTGGATAATTGTAAACTAGACTATTTTATACTGAACTATTTTAAACCAGACTATTTTAAACTGGATAATTTTAAACTGGACGATGTTAAACTGGATAATTGTAAACTAGACGATTCTAAACTGGACTATTTTATACTGAACTATTTTAAACCAGACTATTTTAAACTGGATAATTTTAAACTGGACGATGTTAAACTGGATAATTGTAAACTAGACTATTCTAAACTGGACTATTTTAAATTGGACAATTTTATACTGAACTATTTTAAACCAGACTATTTTAAACTGGATAATTGTAAACTAGACTATTTTAAACTGGACTATTTTAAACCAGACTATTTTAAACCAGACTATTTTAAACTGGATACTTTTAAACTGGAATATTCAAACCAGACGATTTGTACTTGACAATTTTAAACTGGACAATTTTAAATTGGACAATTTTATACTGAACTATTTTAAACTGGATAATTGTAAAATGGATTATTCAAACTAGATTATTTAAACTTGACAATTTTAAACTGGACTATTATAAATTGGACAATTTATGCTCAATAAACAATTCATCTGTTTCCTATAGAATTGCACCTCATGAACAATAATGTGTGTAAACACCACACAGATGAAAGAAATCTTATATATTTTTAGTTATTTTCTATCTGTTCTTCTCGATGTGGTCACTGATCGTTCATTGCAGTTGGCTGCAGGTACATAAACAAATTTCACTTTATATTTTACTGCGTATTAATGTGACTAAAAAAAGGATTTTTTTCTCAACCTTTTCAGGCATTTATGGGACAAAATGGATTTAGATTAAAGTCCAAACTAAGACTGAGCTAATAAAAGTGCTGAATAACATTAATGTGAGCAGAGACTCATCCAGTCTTACTGGATCTTGGTGCTGCCTTCAATACTCAACCAGAACATAAAAAAACTGCTGGACAGACTTGAAAATGGTGTAAGTTTCTGGCAGCACATGAAATTGGTTCAGTCTTACTAACTACTAACTAACTTACTTACTAACTACTCTGCGCCACTTAGTAATTATGAAACGGAGCATATGAAAATCACTTGTGGAGTTCCCCAAGGGTCCGTCCTTGGGCCTCTCTTATTTAACATTTATTTGCTCCCTCTGGCTCAGATTGTGGAATATTATATCATTTGCTATCATTTTTTTGCAGATGACATTGCTCTATATATGAGTGTAAGCTAATGACAGCGGCCTCCAACCTGATGCTGAATAACTATAACTTATTATTGGAAGAGTGTGTTTACAGGTCTCACCACTTGTCTATAAAGCACCGAAGGGTCAATATGTATTTCAGATTTACTGTATGTACTGTATGCTCCGTCCAGACCCCGCAGGTCCTCAGAGGAGGTTTGCTCCTGCTCTCCAGGACCAGGTGCAGCAGCTTCTAGTTGCTGCTCACTTGTGGAACACCTGAACACCTGTGGGCTGCTGTTAACCTTTATTATTTTTAACAGATGAGGAGAGTTCCATCTCTCAGTCTCATTATTTTAATAAAGTGTTTTTGTTTTAATGTATCTCTGTTTTTGTTCTATCTTGTGAAGCTCTGGGAAAGTCTTTGTGTGAACATTGTGGACGTAAACTTGCTTTCATCTACTCAAACTGGTGACAGAAATATTTAAATCAGCTTTTTGGTTCATAAATGGCTTTTTTTTAAAACAATGACATCATTTTAAAACAACTGGAAATCAATAACACAGTTCAAGGTTAGGGATGAACACTTTCTCCGCTCCGATACCTTCGGTGAGTCAGGAAACTGCCGTTAGCGTGTCCGGAGCCGTCGCAGCCCGGCGTCGGGCAGGTCGGACCCTCGGCTTTGAAGGCCTTCCAGGAGAACGGGGTCCCGTTCAGAAGCCCCTCCTTCTGGCGCGTGCTGCCAGCGGACAGCCGTAGGCACTGCGGTGGGTGGCGTACTTCCCACTGATGTGGCCCAGACTGTCACAACCAGGAACTGGACACCTGGCGGGGGAGGTAGGGGTTAGTTCTGAAGGGCAACAAAGGAAGATTTTCTTTTGATCGCTCACCTCAACAACTCCGAGTCTTCTTTGTCGTCCTTGGTCGGTGTTGCTTTGACCCCACTTTTCTTGGCTCGAGGACACCCGGACAGACTGGCAGAAGGAGCAAAGTTAGCAACGTTTCAGCGGAGTGAAACAGCAGGAGGAGGCAAACGGGAGTCTAACAGTGAAGAACCCGTTTCTCCTGTCGTAAATGACTGAGGACTTTTACGGAGCTTCTACCTCCGATGGGAAGCGTAGTTTCCCGTGATGTGTCCCGATCCGTCGCAGCCGGGAGTCGGACACCTGAAACACAGACAGTCTCTGCTGTCACACAGCTGCAGGATAAAACCACGTTTCTGCCTGGGTCAGATTCAGAGTTGCGGAATTAAGACTTAATTTTGCTTTGAAAGGAGGCCAGAAGAAGAGCTGCAGCTACAGTGTTGGAAACGTGTTGGGGTGAGAGACGGATGAAAGCGGACATACTTCAGTTCAGCTGTGTGGGCAGCCATTAGGGTCCGAAGTGATTTATCAGCGAGAGGACAGCCTGACAGACTGGAAGATCAGAGAGGTTAAAGAGAAAACATCAGAGAGGGAAACAGATGGAGGAGAGGGTGTCTGAGTGAAGGAGAGGGAAACACTGGAATTCATTTACTCTCTGATCTCTGAGGAGGCATCAAAAGCTGAATTTGCGTAATCTCAGCTTAAGTGACATTAATGTTTCTTAGTCTCAGAAAGAAGCTTCAGCCCCAAAGACGGGTGGATTTCTCCACATTCGCCGGTCCAGACGATGTTTTTGTGGTGGAATAACTGGACCAGCTGCTTCAAAGCTCAGTCCAAAACTACATCAAGTCCAGTCACACCAAGACCTCTGAAGGAAACATGCTCCAGTCCGCGCACAGCTCGTACCTTCGGTGGGACGCGTAGTTTCCTGTTATGTGTCCGCTGCCGTCACAGCCGGGAGTTGGACATCTAGAGACCGAGACAAAGAGCAGAGCTGATGCTGAAAACAGATGTGCCAGGATGGAACATCTGGAGGTTTGTTCAGCACAAACTTACACAAGAAGCTCCTTCTTGCTGTCTTTGGCCTGAAACTTGACCTTGAAGCTGCTGGTCGTGACCTCACCCGGGTACTTCCTGTCCTCCAGGTTGTCTTGGTCCTCTTCCTCAGCATCTGATGAGGTGTATGATGGAGCTGCATACTCCACCTGGGGACGGGAAAGAGTCGCCACAGCTGAGGAACACGGTGGCCATCAAACACCTTCAGGTGTGTCAGTGCAGACGTTTTTTGGAACACATCAACACAATGTTTGGACATGTCAACATGAATATAGGTGTAATATTGGGGATCCAGGTGCTGTTGGAAGCCTGTAGACACCTATCAATCATCTGATAGAGACGCTTTTCAGTACCTCTTCATGGTCCTCCTCCTTCACACCAGTTTGTGTGGTGAAATCAAGAGGCTCCTCCCACTCTGGCTGAGAGTGGCCCTGAGACAAGGTGGCTCCAGTGAGCTGGGAGGACGACGAGGAAGAGGAAGGAGGCTCTGAGGCCTGGAGACCCTCCCTCTTTGTCTTCTTCATGCTGAGATCCAGGGTGCCGTTCTCATCCACTTCGATGTCGGACTCCTGCCAGGTTCACAGACACAGATGTTGGACACAGCTCAGCCTGGAGAATCGCTCTGGAAAAGAGTCAGAGAACCTTGGAACAGGGCTCCCTGGACACGCTGCAGAGGCTCTCTGGTCGCTCCCAGCAGCGGGTGGACAGGTTGAGGATGGCGGTGGCGGCCATGTGGGCGGCCTCTGCGTCTTGGCTGTAGTCGTAGGTGGAAGATGTGGCGTTCTTAGAAAAGCCCCCCGATGCGCTTTGACTGGGAGACGAGGCCTTAGGGAATGACTTGGCTGGGTGGGAACAGTGGAACCAGAATGAGAGGACACAGATGCCACCAGGAGCTGGGAGCTGAGCAGCGCTTACATTTGAAGGCTTTGGGTGATGTTTCAGTGCTGCTGGGTGTCTTTGGAATCAACGTGCGCTTTCCAAACACCTGGACATCAAAGCTTGCATAGTCAAAAGACACCTTGGAGTATTTCTCCAGCTCCTTGGCCAGGTTAGCTCGAGGTGTGGTGGTCACGGTGTTGGGCCGGAAGCTGCCGTACTGAGGGATCTCCAGCTGCTTCACAAAACACATGGGCCTGCAGGAGAAGCCGGCGCCCGTGGTGAGACAACAGTGGTCCAACAAAATCAAAGTGGTGCACCTGCAGCCGGTGTAGGAGACACAGACACACGTCTGACCTGAGGACTCTGTCAGAGTTGGAAGAAGCTTCGCTGGCCGGCGGCTGTAAGTGAACCTGCTTGTCCTGCGTCTTGTTCAGCTTCGCTGCTGCTGCTATGGGGCAGCCGGAGAGGCTGTCGGGGGAACAAGGTGCACCAGGTTAGGGTTCACACAGGTGACTCACAGGTGACTCACAGGTGACTCACAGCTGGAGCAGCTGCAATCATGTACAACAGAACAGCTCACATCTGCTGAGAGGAGCTGATTCACCAACATGTCCAGGGTGTTAGTAGAATTAGAGAAGAAGAGACTACCTGTGTGAGTGTGTGTGTGTGTCTGTGTCTGTGAGTGTGTGTCTGTGAGTGTGTGTCTGTGCGTGTGTGTCTGTGAGTGTGTGTGTGTTGTATTGACCTGCGGTGTGTGTTGCGGTTACTGTTGACGTGGCCTTGGCCTGTGCAGCCAGGAGTGGGACACTTCAGCACGTTCTCATGCATGGCCAGGACTACACACACACACACACACACACACACACACACACACACAAAGATCACAGCAGGGTGTCAGCAGTAGTTTTAGTACTGTCTCCTGTCCCAGGTGAACAGAAGGAGTTAGTAACGCATTAGTTGTAGTTATTGTAAGAAGAGAAGGGAGTTACTGACTCTCTGGAGGAACTCTATCTTTGTGAGGACATCCGGACAGGCTGCGGTGGTGTGGGTACAGCCCGGTCACATGACCCGTCCCGTCACACCCTGGCGTTGGACATTTCACTTCCTTCTTGTCTGAACAGGGATGAGACAGTGAGACGGATGTGCCGGTGTAGCTCGGCGCCCTGCAGACGCCCTCACCTTTACCGTAGTAGGCGGAGCGGCGGGCGGCGCCGGCGCCCTGCGAGCTCCTGCTGGAGCTGCCGTACGGGTGGTACTCTGGGGAGCTCTGCACCTCCTCACCGCCCTTCACCTCCCCGGCCTTCAGAGCGATGGCCTTCTCCAGCAGGCCCAGGTTCCCCCGACTCATGTCCCAGTTTTCTGAGTCATCTGTAATTCCTGAGCCTTCTGAGACACGATCCTGTTCCACTCCATCCTCCTCCTCTCCTCCTCCTCTTCCTCCTCCTCCTCCTCGTCCTCCTCCTCATCATCTTCTTCATCATCATCTTCTTCTTCATCTTCCTCCTCAGATCGGACTTCTATGACCACTGTAGCTGGAGATGCTTTAATGGAGTCTTGGTCATCCTCGTCCTCCTCAATCATCAACTCTCCCTCCTCCTTTTCGTGGCCGTGCTCCTCCTCTTCCCGCCTTTCCTCCTCCTGCTCCTCCTCCAGTTCCTCCTCATCCTCCTCTTCCTCAGTCATGGGGGTGCAGATCTTTTCTTCCCTGAGTGACACCTCAGGTTCAGATCCCTGAGTGTGCGGACTAAAAGCGTACAGAGTGTCATTGTCATGGTGGACCACCCTCTCTTCTGCCTCCTCTTCTTCCTCCTCTTCTTCTGGTTCTTCCTCCTCCTCTTCCTCTTCCTCCTTCTCCTCCTCTTGCTGCTGCTCCTCTGCTACTTCTTTGGCCTGATGTTTGTAATCTCCACTGGAATACTGATGATCAGAGTTTTCCTGGTTGATCATTGGCCTCTCCACCACTGTTGCTTCTTCAGGAACCTCTCGTCTTTCCCGGTGCTCTTCTTCGGTGGTTTTTGTGACGTCCTCTTCATTCTTCTCCTCTTCTTTTGTTTTTGTGAGATTGATGACCGTCATTTCTTCTTCCAGTTGCTCCGACACCTGATCTTTTGTAGTCAGGCCACCCTCCTCTTCCTCCTCCTCCTCCTCCTCCTCCTCTGGATTTGTTTCCTCCTGCTGGTGAACTTCAGCAGCAACTTCCTGCGAGACGTCTTTGTTCTCACATTGGTTCCCTGAAGTCGCTCCATCATCTGCAGAACAAACCTCTGAGTCTGGTGGAGCTCCTGCTGGTGAACTTTCTGCTGGAGATTCAAAATGTGGATGAAAATTATTTCCTTGATCATCTCCAACATCACGGTGAGAAGCTGCAGCAGACTTCAGACAACATCTCCAGCAGCTCTTCTCCTCCCCAGTAAAACCAGTCCCTCACTCCGCCCTGTCCCAGTGTAACCAGTATAAAACCTTCTCTCACCTTTTGTTGCTTCTGCTCTGATCTTTGAGGTGGGTTTCTTCTTTTCTCTCAGCTCCTCCTCCTCCTCTGCCTCCTCCTCTCCTTCCTCCTCTCCCTCCTCCTCTTCCTCCTCCTCGTCTGAGGTGTCGTGGGTGAAGTCTTCTCCTGCCGCCTGTTTGACAGGCTGGTTCCTCTTCTTGGGAGCAGACTGGCTCTCCTCGGCCTCCTCCAGCTTCCTCTTCTTCACGATGGGGCAGCCCAGCACGCTGGTGACGGCAGGACGAGCGTGAGAACCCAACCAGCGCGGCTTCATGTGATGAAGAGCAGCCAGAACTTTACCTTCTGTGACGTGAGTATCGCCCACTGACGTGACCTTTGCCGTCACAGCCGGGGGTGGGGCAGCTGCTGCACACACACGCACGCACACACACACACACGCACGCACGCACGCACGCACGCACGCACACACACACACACGCACACACACACACACACACACCCGCACGCACACACACACACCCGCACGCACACACACACACACACTTCCTGTAAAGGCTGCACTCTCTCAGGACCTGAGGATGGTTGTGGAGTCTCACCTCAACTCTGGCTTCATCTCCTGTGCTGCCAGTTCTGATGATGCTGGACGGCAGAAAAAACGTCACTGAACGACTCAGAGACAGAAGAATCGATGAGATGAGTCTGACTCACCGCGGATCCCTTTGGATCGAGTTCGTGTTCTGGTCTCTGTCACGTCCTGACTCATCTGGAGACAAGAGACAAGAGCACCATGAAGACACGGGGAGGGGATGGATGGATGGATGGATGGATGGATGGATGGATGGATGGATGGACGATGGATGAATGGATGGATGGATGATGGATGATGGATAATGGATGGATGGATGGATGGATGATGGATGGATGGATGGATGGATGGATGGATGGATGATGGATTATGGATGGATGGATGGATGATGGATGGATGGATGGATGGATGATGGATGGATGGATGGATGGATGGCTGGATGGATGGATGGATGGATAATGGATGGATGGATGGATGGATGATGGATGGATGGATGATGGATTGATGGATGGATGGATGGATGGATGATGGATGGATGGATGGATGGATGGAGGATGGATGGATGGATGGATGGATGATGATGGATGATGGATGATGGATAATGGATGGATGATGGATAGATGGATGGATGATGGATGGGTGGATGGATGATGGTGGATGGATGGATGGATGATGGATGGATGGAGGATGGATGGAGGATGGATGGATGATGGTGGATGGATGGATGGATGGATGGATGGATGGATGGATGGATGGATGATGGATGGATGATGGATGGATGGATAGATGGATGGATGGATGGATGGATGGATGGATGGATGGATAGATGGATGGATGATGGCTGATGGATGGGTGGATGGATGGGTGGATGGATGGAGGATGGATGGATGGATGGATGATGGTGGATGGATGATGGTGGATGGATGGATGATGGTGGATGGATGGATGATGGTGGATGGATGGATGGATGATGGATGATGGATGGATGATGGATGGATGGATGATGATGGATGGATGATGGATGGATGGATGGATGATGGATGGATGGAGATGGATGGATGGATGATGGTGGATGGATGGATGGATGGATGACGGACAGATGGATGGATGGATGGATGGATGGTGGAAGACAGACAGACAGACAGACAGACAGACAGACAGACAGACAGACAGGTACTTTGATGCTGCTTCAGCGATGCTTCAGCCTCAATCTTCTCATCATCTGTCGGCTGGAACAGAACCAGAACCAGAACCATCACTCAACAAAAGAACATTTCACCCTCTTCCCTTTAAACCTTCTACTTCTGGAGCGGGACGTCTCCAGAACCCTGTGGAGAACCGAGCTCAGATCAGTCTGGACTCAAGCTCAGCAGGCTGAAGTTGGGACCGAGCTGTTTGGTAAACTAGTAAAAGTCCTCGTGGTTCCAGAACCTTCATAATGACCCAGGACAGGATCCAGGACAGGACCCAGGACAGGATCCAGGACAGGGTCCAGGACAGGATCCAGGACAGGACCCAGGACAGGATCCAGGACAGGGTCCAGGACAGGAATCATGTCCAGCTGTCTCGCTCTCCCTGTATGTCGCTGATCCATTATTACACAATAATGACGGTGTGCGAATACGCGCACGCACGCGCGCACGCGCGCACGCACGCACGCACAAAGCCAGCACCGTACGGGCCTACAGTACAGTGGGCTCGGACGGTGACAGCGGAGCTGGGCCGGCCCGCTGTCCAGAACCGGGCCGCTGTGTCTCCGGCTGTACCGGGACAGAAGCCGTGAGAGCACCGGCGCGCGACTGTCGGCCCGAAAATGCTGAACAACAATCGTCATAATCGGTTTAAACGCGTCGCCGAACCAACATTCCGTCCGAAAGGATTCTGGACTCGTCGCTTTGTGCGTGTGGGTCGGATCCCCCGGCGGAGATCGGGTCGAGGCCCGAGAATACCGACAAATAAGTGCGCTTGACGCTCTTTGTCAGGACATAAAGCCTTACCTTACAGCGCTCCCCTCCCCCTCCGCTCCCGCATCCCCGGCACCGCAAACACACGCTCAAGGCAACTCGGAACCGCAGGAAAACGGTCGGAACAAGGCGGGGTACCTGACGAGCGACGGCGGCTCAGACGGAGTCCAGTTGCCCCCCGAGGTGTTCGGCAACCAACAGAATCGGCCCAGTTTTCAGCACCATGGACAGTTTCAGCTGCACTGCCCCCTGTCGGAGCCCAGGAGGGCTGCAGGCGGGCCCCAGGCCGGGACAGGCCGCTCCAGGCCTCCGGTGAGCGGGCGGCCGCCTGCAGGGACACCGTGTCAATAGTTAACGAGCCGCGGAGCAGCTGGGAGACGGCAGCACAGGCCCACGATCCCAAAATCCCAAACTATGAAACTCACAAATGATCATTTCCAAAGTTACTGAAAAATATTTACAATGTTAATCCGAAACGCTGCCGGCAGCCAATCAGAGAACACATCTTTAATCACATGTCTGAATTCAGACAATGAGATTAGCTCCACCACCCTGGAGAAAAATATAGATACAACACCTGCTTTTAAAAAGACAAATTCAGACAATAACGATCTAACATATATTAAGTTCACGTGCCAGCTCTCATTTTGGCAAATACCACGTACATCAACAATAAAGTCAGCTGCTTCACAGTGATATGATGATTTACCTTTATTACACAATAAAAGACTGCAGCAACAGTGACTGAATAGCCCAAATGCTCCATAAAACAAACGTTTGGGTTTTCCGTTCCGTTCACGTTGTCTTTATTCTTTTTGTCGTTTTTTAGTGGAAGATGACAAAACTAAAATCAGCCGCAAAAATTCTTTTTTGTTGTTTTGTTTTTGCGTTTTATAATAAAAGCTGCGACATTTCCCTCCGCTAGAGGGCAGAGTAGAGGTCAGAAGATTACAACCTGTGAAGAAGAAGAAGACGGAAAAAGAAGAAGAAGAGACACGAAGAAGAAGAAAAGACACGAAGAAGAAAAAGAGACACGAAGCCGTGAAAGTTGCGTCGCTGCTGTGATGGAAGGAGAGAACTTGGGTCCGTTTGTTCTCCTTCGGCCCTCGGCTGAATAGTTCAGGGACTGTTTCGATCGCGTGAGTCTGTTTTGCCACTTTTCTGCGATGATTTAGCATCAAATAGGTTTTAAAACTTTGGGTGCGTCTCTTTTTTATTCTAAGACTTGGTAAATCCGAAGCAGTGTTTGCTTTAATGATTGTTATTTGCAGATTGGACGTGTGTTTTATGGCTCTATAGGGCTGCATCCAACACTCGAACTGTGGGGAAAATATATGATACATATGATACATGTAGCATTGTCTGAGAAATTATATTTTTATGGAACAGATCACAATAAAAACGTCTCACATTTGGGAGCGATTTACTCCAGCGGTTTAGGAACATTCGGCCCGTTTAAAACGAACATGGTTTTGTCTTAGGTTGATGAGAGGATGGACCTGTCCACCAGGCTGTTGCTATGGCAACAGCTGGCCGAGAGCTGTGGCGTGAGCACGCTGCAGCAGGGCCTTCAGCAGGTGTGGAAGCTGCTTCTGCTCTGCCTGCTCTGCAGACTCTGCTTCAGACTGGGTGAGACACACACCCGCCAGCATCTCCTGCCACTGAGTGTGTGTTTCATGTGGGTGTGTGACCCTCTCAAAACCACGTTGGAAACACACCGTTTCACCATCAAACACCACCTTCGACACACTTGTGCACGCCACAGTTTTGCCATGTCATTTTTACTCTTTTAGAACTTCATATCATATATCAAACTGTTTTTAATGAATAGATGATCTGTTTACGCTACAGTTTAAATCCTAAATAAGCACTTTTTTTGAACGTTGAAGATTTGTGCAGCTTAAGCAGAACAGTGGGTGAAGTTCTTACACGCCTCCGTGGATAAAACGCCTGTAATGTGCATGACGGCATCGTGTGTCAGGCTGTGTGTCCACAGTGAAGCATGTAGCGTCGCTGCTGGCTGGGATGTACGCCCTCTTCCTCTTCTTTGATGTGCACATGTTGTGGGTGCTGCTCCTGAGCCTCCTCTGTTACCTGGTGCTCCTGCTGAGCCCGCGCTCCGGCAGCAGAGGCCTCCTCCTCTCCGCTGTGGTGCTCCTCTACCTGCTCATCGGGTGAGTTTGAGATGCAGTTCAGTGGCGTCAGAGCTGCACCAGCAACTGAGCTCACAAAGTTCCCTTTTCATCAGTTTGGACCGCAGATAGAGGGAGATTTTAATGATGAAAAAGCCTTTTTCTGAGATCCAGGTGACTTTTTTGTGTTGTTTCTGTTGCATTAATCCATTTGTCTGTTTTATTTCAGAGAGCTGCATTTCATTGACATTGTGACCTGGAATAAAATCAGAGGTGAATATTCTGAGCAGCTAATCTCAGCGAATCTCATGAGCTCAGATCTTCATCCATGTTACAGCAGAACTCCAACAAACTCAGATGAAATGATTTCTTCTAACTCTGAATCTGATTGAGGCTCTCAGATGGTGGTGGCCATGAAAGTCATCTCTTTGGGCTTTGACCTGGACAGAGGGGCTGTGGTTGACCTGCCCTCCGCAGCTGAGTTTCTGGGTTACCTTTTCTTTGTGGGCACCGTGATCTTCGGACCCTGGATCAGCTTCTCCAGTTATAAGAATGCCATCGGAGGTAGAGCTCTGGTGAGGCTTCCTCCTTGGTTTCCTCATGGGATCCATAATTCCTGAGTCTTTTGATCCCGTCTCTGTTCCTCAGAGCTGGCGCTGGCTGTGCTGCTCCTCCCTCAGCCTGCTGAGAAGTCAGATCTGCCTGCTGGTCTCCACCTGCGTGGCTCCGTACTTCTTCACCGTGTTTGTCCCACTTCAGGGAAACTCGGTCACACAGAAGTGAGATTCCAGCCTTTGTTTTAATGAAATGCAGCCTGAGGTGCTCACAGATCATCAACATCATGAATTAGCCTCTACAGACCCACGTTTCCTAGAATACAGCTGCCTCCAAAGTTCTGGCGCCCAGATGGAGACCTGTTGTGGACCGGGTCAGAGAGCGGCTGGAGAAGCTGATGTGTGTGGTGTTCCACAGGTGGCTGGACGCGTATGAGAACGCCGTGTCCTTCCACTTCAGTAATTACTTCGTGGGTCACCTGAGCGAAGGGAGCGCCATGCTGGCCGGAGCCGGCGCCACTGAGGAGAAGGGTCGGACCTCCTGGTGAGTGGGGCTCGGGGCTGTGGCTGAAGGGCTGCTGTGGACCTGAGCTGCCTTTTTCTTGTGCAGGGATGTGAGTGTGGTGAAGCCTCTCGCTGTGGAGATGCCGCGCTCCATGGTGCTGGTGGTGACGTCCTGGAACATTCCCATGTCCCAGTGGCTGAAGACATGTAGGTTTCCTGTGTGTTCACCTCCCAGCAGACCCCAGGGCCTCTCCTGTGCTGCTGGGGACTTGGAAGTCCTTCAGCCGTTGAACTTCTGTGGCTGCTTTTGAAACGTTCCGAGCTTCTGTGTTCTGTCTGTTCCTCAGATGTCTTCAAAAATGCCATGAAACTGGGCACCTTTCCTGCCATCCTGATGACCTACACGGCCAGCGCCTTGCTGCATGTTAGTATGATGCTCCTCCATACTTTTGGTCGATCTGGGGGGTCAAAGCCGTGTTGACGCTGTGTGTGAAGCACTTTAGTGTAGCACGGATCACCTCAGCGGCTGAGGGTCACTTTCTTGGCCTGACTCTGGTTTGTTCCTCTCAGGGTCTGAGTTTCCACCTGGGAGCTGTTCTTCTCTCTCTGGGCTTCATCACCTATGTTGAACACGGTAGGGAGGCCGCGCTGAGGCGTCTGCTGCCCGACCAGCTCTCCGGGATGGTCGTCTGACGCTATTCGCCCGTCTGTTGTAGCTACTTGATCCAGGCTGATTTCTTTCCTCTGTAGTTCTGAGGAAGAGGCTGGCGTCCATCTTCAGCGCCTGTGTCCTGAGCAGACCCTGCAGCTCAGGCTGCCACCATCAGCACAAGCAGGTCTCACGTCATCACCATCGCTGTTGGAGACGGAGGAGTGATGAGAAGGTTTAAAGTTGATTCTTCCCCGTCTGCAGGAGTTTTGGGTGATGTTGCTCAACCTGGTTTTCAGCCTCTTGGCCATCGTTCACCTCACCTACCTGGGATCCATGTTTGATCCTGGAGTTGATGAACAGGAAGCAGAAGAAGTAGGACCATGACGTCACACTCGGCTTCAGCAGAGGGAACAAATGAAGCTTGACGTGCTGGTTGTTTGTCGTTCCAGGGCTACCGGGCCAGCCACACCATCCACAGGTGGGCCCAGCTCAACTGGGCCAGTCACTGGGTGGTGCTGGCCTGCTGGGTCTTCTACCGCTTGATCAAGTGAGCAGATCGGACACACACGACTCACCTGTGCTCAGGTGGGTCCGACTGAGGATGGAAGATGTGAAGATGTTCCTGGAACTTTGTTACAGCTTTTTCTACTTTTGTATTAAATCTGTTGGAATAATAAATAAAGATGTTGGAGGGTTTTGGTGGAAATCATCAAGATCTAAACCACATTTTAAATGTCTTTTAGCATGTTCAGAACTTTTACTGCAGTCGTGACTGACACCATGCTTCAGTACGTTTAAACCATCGTTGATTTATCTGGGCTGGACTAAACGGGACTGATCTGGGCTAAACTGGGCTGGGCTAAACGGGACTGATCTGGACTAAACTGGGCTGGACTAAACGGGACTGATCTGGACTAAACTGGGCTGGGCTAAACTGGACTGATCTGGACTAAACTGGGCTGGGCTGGACACAGCAGGCGGTAACTGGCCAACCTTCTGAAAGCTGAAGGATGTTCTGTCTAACGTGAGTGAAGAGGAATCTGTTGATTAGGATGAACTTGGATCTCTCACCTGTGCTGCTGCTGTACCTGGTCAATCATTAACACCTGCACGCACACACACACACTCTGCTCAACACGGAAGCTCACCAGGTCCAGTGGGAAGTCCTCCGGCCTGATCTGGTGCCGTTGGCTTCATGGACAGATTGGATGTGTTTCTGCTGACGGGAGTCCGACCGTGATGTTAGAATGAGGAAAGGGAGCAACTGCAGCTGGTTTGGGCCTGAGATTCCGCTGTCCTCCCAGATCTTCAGTGGTGAGTGAGGCTGGAGAGGCGTGAACGTACCAGGACAAATGTAAGAAGGCAAGGGTTATTTAAGCTGAAGGGTTAGTTCTAGTTACTCTCCTGCCATAACCGCCATCCCCAGATAGTTTTGGCTCCGTAAAGATGTCGCAATCCTCCACCGACCGATTAAAAAACACAACTGCAGTAAACGTGGATCTTTGCTGGTTGAGACAACCGTTAAAAGCTTTTTATGAGCAGCTGTGCCATCAAACACGAGTGTGTGTGTGTGTGTGTGTGTGTGTGTGTGTGTGTGTGTGTGTGTGTGTGTGTGTGTGTGTGTGTGTGTGTGTGTGACAGCCATAAAAGATGAACTGTGGCTCTTCCTCATCCCGGCCGGCCTGGCTGTCATCTTACTGGGGATCTTCCTGGAGGAGGTGGGCTTTTTCCTGCGCCACGTCTCTTCTCCTCGAAGACGATGGTTCTACCTGTGGATACTCGGGATGTACCCGGTAGCGTCCGGCTCACACACCGCTGCCCGTCCTGTGGCGCCGCTCTAATCATGTGCGCTTCTGGCTCCTGCAGGTTTTGGCCGTGACCTCCCTGGTGGCGCTCTTCGTCCCGCGCTCATCATCACTGTGTAACTTCGTGGCTGCGCTGTGAGTTTGATCAAGTCGAGCGACTGACCTCACGATGAACTCTGACCGGGTTGGCGCTGCTGCTGTGTTCTGCAGGTATCATTCCATAACCTTGATCAAATTCATGGGCCTGATCGAGGACTTCTTTGGGGGCAAAGCTCGTATGTTGGCAGCTCTGGCCGGACAGCAGGTTTCTCCAGACCCTTTCCCCTGTTGCTGCTGCTGCTGTCTTCCTATGGTGGCCATCAACAGGTAGACCTGTCCAGCACAGCCTCGGGAGCCGTGTGTCTCCTGCGTGCTGACCGGCCTGTGTGGGTTGTCTCCTGTGTGCAGCGGCAGCCGCGGTTGGATGGTGGCGGCTGTGCTGCAGCTGTCGGTCGTGCGCAGCCTCCTCTTTTTTGTCATGTTGGTCCTGTGGACGGATGAGCAGTACGACTACGGAGATGTGAGTGGCGCGTCCTGATGTGCGTGTGAGTGTCACAGATTGTGCAGCTGCACCATAAACTGGCTCTGTTCTCCAGGTGGATTCGGTCAACCCTAACGTGTACGTGAACGCCATCATCGGCGCCTCCACCTTCCTTTCATTCTATGGCTACCTTCTTTTTTACAAAGCCACTAAGAGCTCTTTACATGGCTACGGACTGAGAGCAAAGTTCATCTGCATCATCGTGGTTCTGGTGCTGTGTGGTCTTCAGAGTGGAATCCTGGAGACGATGGGGGCTTTGGAGGTCATCCCGTGCACGCCTCCCTTCTCTGTGGTGGCCAGATCGCAGAGTAGGTCCCAGCAGGCGCGGCCTCTCCTCTCTTTCACCTGCTAATTTGAGTTGTTCTTTATTCCTTGCTCTTCCTGTCGTCTCCCTCCAGTGATCTACCACTACTGTGTGATCGTGGAGATGTTCTGCATCGGCCTCTATGCTCGCCACACCTTCCGTAAGGTGGAGCCAAGTTTGGAGGCTGTGGAGGGGCCCATCAGCGTGTGTCAGACTGACAGAGCTGTTCAAACAGACAGTCACATGACCCAAAACAAGCTTCAGCTGCTGGCGGAGGAGGCCCGGTCCGGTTGCCGTCTCTCCGGTGCCTCAAATCCCACGTTCTTCAGTGCTGGTGAAGACGCCTTATGCAGGATCGAGCACGAGCCCTTGGACGGTTTCTTTTTCCCTCAAGCCAAACGTGAAGCAACGAAACCGAGCTGTACAGAGGAAGCTGGTCTGGATCTGGATCTGACTCGCATCAGCGTCAGAGCAGAAATGACCCAGCAGAACTCCAGTGACGTCACTGTGGTGTGAGAAACTACGACTGAACTACAGCAGAATAGAATAAAAGAATGGAGGTCTTTCCAGGGCCTGCGTCAAGTCCTTTAAACTGGTCTGGAGGCCTGGATCTGGATCACAGTTGAGGACGGATTTGAGTGTCAGTAAATCTGCAGGATTACAAACAATAAAATGTGGATTCCAGCCAGATCCAACATTTCACTGAAGCATCACTTTCACTTCTTCTCTGGTATTTGCTCGTTGGTGCTGTGATCCACTCTGATCACAGTTTCATTCACTGACCTTGAATAAAAGACCAAGTCTTAAATTCCTGTCAGAAATTTGGAACTTAATGATCAGAACTGGATTTTATGTGCTGTTGTCATTTTCTCAGACTTTTAAGAACTTAAATCTCACATTTATAACAATCGTTGGATCGTTAAACAGACCAAAACATCGACAAACACTTTCAATCATTCAACAACAACCTTTAATATTGTTCAGCTGAAATTTAAACTCTCTCCAAGGGTTCTGGCTCAGTTGGGCCTGCTGGACTCAGACAAGCTCCCAGGTGGTACCAATGATCCGCACATGCGCATCAGAGCGTGCACGTTGGCCAGCGGATGAAGACAAACATGGAAAGAAAATGGGTCAAATTCACCACATCAGAGTTGACGGAAGTCTAATATCTTAGGGGATGGATGGATGGAGAGGATGGATGGATGGAGAGGATGGATGCTGAGGAAGGATGGATGGATGCTGAGGAAGGATGGATGGATGGATGGAGAGGATGGATGGATGGATGCTGAGGATGCAGCTGCCAGGCTGGAGAGGAAGACCCCAGACTGGACGTATGAACGCAGTGAGAGGATACATGAAGGTAGGGAGAGAGGACAGAGGAGATGGAAGAGGATGCAGAGGCAAGGTTACCATCTGATCTGTGCTGGACACCGCAGTGTAACCGAGTACAAAGAGTTCAACTTTAAAGTTGCTTTGAGCAGCATTTAAAGCAATCTGTATAACTTTCTTTGTGCTACTTTATGCTCCCAGGACGAAGTTTACTGTGAAATACGTGTACCTTATAATATCTGTGAATGTGAATAAACCCAAGCTATTTATCACAGTTTTACGATTATATTGTTGCAAACCTCGACCTCAAAATCCGTTCGACCAACCTTTTATTGTCTTCCGGCTGACGGGCGTCATCTCAGGTCACATGACAGCTCTGAGCCAATGAGACGGCTGAACGACGAGCGTCAGCCAATCAGCAGCCGCTCCCTTGTGCGTGCTGGAGGAGCTGCCCAACCCCGGAAATCTTCTATTTTGGCGGCTGTGTGAAAAACATGGCGGAAAATTTGAAAGGTAACAAACGATGGCCTCCAACACTTTACGTGATGTTTAAGATTCGTTACTTGCGTGTTGGCGGTTCGGTATGTCAAGTGTTTAAACCCAAAGCTTCGAGTTTCTTTCATTTGCGTGTCTTTGCGGCGTCAACATAACATGAAGCGCAACCTGCGTTTGAAGGCTTTTCCAGGTCGGATGCTGTTCCACGCATGTTGATCGCGCTCCTCTTCATGAACCAGTTAATATTTAGCTTTCCCGGCAGCATGCGTGCTTTAGCGGGTGAGGCTTCCGCAGGTCGCGGCCACGCAGCCGTTTCGATGCCGCCTGGCCGTGCGGGGTCTGCGGGGCAGAAGGACGCGGCGCTCCGCCTTTGTTGGAGCTGCTGTCGCCTGCGAGCTCCACACCTCCACCGCGAAGCTCCTCACGAGTGCTCGGGATCAAGCAGGTTAGTCGGGAAGCCTGGTCGGACTGACCGGCCTGTCTCCTCCCCAGAAGCGGCTGCTGCTGGGTGCAGCGTCCCCTGCAAGATGCCCCCGGAGCAGCTGGAGGACCTGTGCCGCAGGGAGAGGCTCCACTGTCGGGACCTCGGCGTCAGCAGAGCCAACATCAACCACTATGAGGTGGAATTCCTTTGTGACTACAAGAAGACCAAAGTAGGACACCAGCAGTCCAACACGCTGCTGCTTTCTCCACCTTTCTTCCTTTACAGGCTTCATTTATTGAGAATTAAGGAACTTAGCATTTTCTCCTTTTGATCCACAATCTCCCGAATGGTGCCGGTGTCCTCTCTGACGTAGTTACCTGGTTGTATTACTGCGTGGCTTTATGTCCTTTAACCAGGGAGCAGAGTCGTGCTCAGAATCAGCACTGAGAACCTCAGATGTCTGGAAAACAGGAGAATCCCTGGAACGACTACAGAATCGCAGTTTAGATTCATTCTGCATTCCTGCTGTTCTAAAAGGACGGGAATCACAGACTGCAGCTAAGCTGACCATCAGAGCGAGGAGTTACAGCAGTTTATGCCTCTCGATTATAATTCCAAATCTGGGGAATAATATCACATCCGTGGGGGGTAAAAGGAGTTGCTGGTGAGACACGTGATTAGTTGGTTTATCTCTGCCTCACCGAGGCTTCGCGCCTTCAAACATTCACAGGAATATACAGTTTTATGTCTCATTATCACAAAAGTGAAACGTGTTTTTAAAGGGTGCAGCGTTCCTCAAAATGAGGAAGAAACTCTGAAATGAGGCGGGGATTATGAGGAGCACAGAAGTGGTGTTGTTTGAGTGACAAAATAGTTTATTTATGATGCTTTTAGGTGCAATTACAACTTCTTAGAATGTTGCTGAGAACAATTGTGACACAAAGAATGGGAAAAATCTCTGTCACTAACTTCTTTTTACTGTTTTCTAAGGACACAGAGTTATATATGGTGAAGTGGAAGGGATATCCCGAGTCTGAAAACTCCTGGGAACCCAAGAAAAACTTAAAATGCCCAAAACTAATGAAGCAGTTCCATCTGGACCTGGATCAGATGTTAAGGCGCAACAAGAGACACAGCGTTCCCAAAAAACTGGATAAGGAGACGGTGTCCTTCTTGACCCAGAAAGCCAAACTCCACCTGAGTCTTCAGCGCTGGGAAGCTCACTTGAATCAGACTCGCAACCATCCGGGCCGCATTTTCGTCCGGAATGAGGTGGACCTGGAGGGCCCGCCAAAGAACTTCACGTACATCAACAACTACCGAGTGGGTCCGGGCATCGTGCTGGACGAGATGGCGGTGGGCTGCGAGTGTAGCAGCTGCTGGGAGGAGCCCGTCAACGGCTGCTGCCCCGGAGCCTCCCTCCACCGCATGGCTTACAACGACCGGGGCCAGGTCCGGATCCGGCCCGGGAAGCCCATATATGAGTGCAACTCGCAATGCAAATGTGGCCCCGAGTGTCCAAACAGGGTGGTCCAAAAGGGAATCCAGTTCGACCTGTGTATCTTTAAGACTGACAACGGTCGAGGCTGGGGGGTCCGCACTCTGCAGCACATCAAGAAGAACACGTTTGTCATGGAGTATGTGGGAGAGGTACGCCGCCACCTGTCACATGACCCGGTTCACACCTGCCCTGGTTTGTGGGGAAACATCTTAAAGTCATACAAGTGGCTGACAGCCCCACGTCTAACTACGGTCCCGTTATCGGAGCAGACGCAGACGCTTAATTAAGTCCTCGTGACACACCTGCCCACAGATTTAGCATCATTCTGGGGCTGAAGCCGGTGTAAGACGGGAACACGCACGCGTGGTCGTAAACGATCGGTGTTGCCTTCCAGATCATCTCCACGGATGAAGCAGAGAGGAGAGGCCACGTGTACGACCGCCAAGGCTCCACCTACCTGTTTGACCTGGACTACGTAGAAGACGTGTACACGGTGGATGCAGCTCACCAAGGCAACGTCTCCCACTTCGTCAACCACAGTGTGAGTGTCGACCGTCCCCCGTTCCTGTGAGGCAGCGAACAGTTAGAAAGCTCCGCCCACTTCATCAGTAAAGTGTGTGTGTGTGTGTTTTCCTTTGGTCGTGATTAGTGAGAGGACTAGTGAGCGACTGGCAGCAGGCGAACAGTCGGTGCCTTCCTGGGTGTTAAGTCTCATCTTTTTGCAGTGTAATCCCAACCTGCAGGTATTTAATGTGTTCGTTGACAACATCGACGAGCGGCTCCCCAGAATCGCCTTGTTTTCCACGCGCAGTATTCGTGCAGGAGAGGAGCTGACCTTCGATTACAAGATGCAGAGTAAGTACCGTAATTTCTGGACTACAGAGCGCACCTGATTAAGAGCCGCACAATCTAAATTTAGAGAGAAAATCAATTTTGTACCTATCCAAGCCGCACCGGATTATAAGCCACAGGTCCCACGTAGTAATATGAAAAATGAGATGGAAACATTCAGTACGGTGGATGTTTTTATTACCGTAAGAGACGAGTCACTGACGAGCGACAGACAGGTCAGAAGCAACAGCCACTCTCTTCACTTGTGTGTTTATACAGAGACCTTAAATCCAAATTTTATCACGTCAGGATTTTTGAACTTTTCTTTTCATTTAATCCGCTTTGTAACATAAATATATTCTACCGGTAAATGCTTTTTTTTCTAACGTGTCTGTAGTGCAGCTGCCTTGAAATATACGTTTGATCAGCTACACACTAATTACCTTGTTTATGCTTTTATACTCCAACAATGAACAATCTAAACTCCCCGATGTTCACCTCTAAAATCTTCATCTTCATCTTCATGGCGGTGGCACCGCGGCCGCCTGCTCTCTGTGTGCTGACCCAGTCCTCCAGAACCTTCTCAGGCTCATTGACCCAGTCTTCCAGAACCTTCTCTGGCTCATTGACCCAGTCTTCCAGAACCTTCTCAGGCTCGCTGACCCAGTCTTCCAGAACCTTCTCAGGCTCATTGACCCAGTCTTCCAGAATCTTCTCAGGCTCATTGACCCAGTCCTCCAGAACCTTCTCAGGCTCATTGACCCAGTCCTCCAGAACCTTCTCAGGCTCATTGACCCAGTCTTCCAGAACCTTCTCAGGCTCGCTGACCCAGTCTTCCAGAATCTTCTCAGGCTCATTGACCCAGTCCTCCAGAACCTTCTCAGGCTCATTGACCCAGTCTTCCAGAATCTTCTCAGGCTCATTGACCCAGTCTTCCAGAACCTTCTCAAGCTCGCTGACCCAGTCTTCCAGAACCTTCTCAGGCTCATTGACCCAGTCCTCCAGAACCTTCTCAGGCTCATTGACCCAGTCCTCCAGAACCTTCTCAGGCTCATTGACCCAGTCCTCCAGAACCTTCTCAGGCTCGCTGACCCAGTCCTCCAGAACCTTCTCAGGCTCATTGACCCAGTCTTCCAGAACCTTCTCAGGCTCATTGACCCAGTCCTCCAGAACCTTCTCAGGCTCATTGACCCAGTCTTCCAGAACCTTCTCAGGCTCATTGACCCAGTCTTCCAGAACCTTCTCAGGCTCGCTGACCCAGTCTTCCAGAACCTTCTCAAGCTCTGTCCTCCTGCGATGTTTAAAAGCTTTTGTCCTCTTTTTGCTTTGGATCAGGTCTTCATGCGGGCGTCTCCACCTCCTCCCCATTGATTACCGTAATGCCAAGATCACGCACGAGTGATCGCTTTTAACTTAAAAGCCGCATCATAAGCTTTTCTTCTAGTATTTCCCTGTTGATGAGGGTCAGTAAAAATGACTGATTCACAATAGTTGTGATAGTGCGCCGCGAAAAAAACCATGAATAAGCCGCAGTGTTTAAAGTGGAGGATAAAAGTAGCGGCTTATAGTCCGGAAATTACGGTAGCTGCCTCACTAAGGTGCCCCTGAAATGACCTTTGTGGACGCGAGCGGAGATGTTTGGCACTAACCACCAGCGGCCCTCTCCATCCAACCCGCCCTGACATCCGCCGTCCCGTCTTTCCTCCGTACTTGATTAAAGCTCCTTTGGCAACAGTTGCAGACGCGACTCCGGGAGCAGATGTTCTGGCATCTCCTCTGCAGAGGCTCTCTGTCGGACTGGGTGGAGGCTGTTTGGCACAGCTGGAGCTGGAGGAACAGGACGGAGCTCCGGAGGAACAGGACGGAGCTCCGGAGGAACAGGACGGAGCTCCGGAGGAACAGGACGGAGCTCCGGAGGAACAGGATGGAGCTCCGGAGGAACAGGACGGAGCTCCAGAGCTCCGAATCCCCACGTCAACATTTTAGATGTTTGGGTGCACGTTGATGAGAGAATGTTTGAATTGTTGTCCTTTCATCTTTCTATTTGGACCCGTCTCAGACCAAATCTCTGTGTTTCCAGTTGACCCAGTTGACACTGAAAGCACCAAAATGGACTCCAGTTTTGGTCTCGCGGGTCTCACGAGTTCTCCGAAAAAGAGGATTCGGGTGGAATGTCGATGTGGCTCGGACTCCTGTCGGAAATACCTGTTCTGAAGACACCTGGACGCCACGTCTTCACCTGTCAACATGCACAAATTTGTACAGCTCTTTTATGTAAGGTGTCCTTTTTTTATAAGATCAAAAGGTTTATTTTAATTAGTTTTACAATACTTAGAATTCTGCTTTGAGTGAGAGGTGCAGTTTATTTATCTCAGCAGTCTGAACATCTGTAACAGAAAAGCCTCAAAGGTCCCGACAGGCTGATATTCACTGAAGTCAATGTGAAGCGCTACGTTTGAACGGATTTTCTCAAAGTTCTTTTCTCGGCTGCGGAGACGACAGGAAGCAGCTTTAAAAGCCGCAGGAAGTTCCATCTGAAGGAAATCGTGTCCTCAAACCCTGTCAGGACTGATCCTGCTGTCACTTCAGAACCTGCCAACAGACTTGGAAACCTTGAAAAAGGCACAATAACTTGTGTTTTTGGAATAAGGATTGTTGGTAATGGGAGCCGCTGGAGAGACGCACCTGAGCCCGGATTTACCTGTCAACGTTGCTGCACCTGCTCTTCGCGTCCTTAAACTGCAGCGACTGGAAGCTGAGCCGAGGCGACAGGAGCTTCCTGGGCCGGTGTTCTATGCAACGAAGTGACAGTCTAACCGCCACTACAGCTGTGAAACACACATTTAAGGTAAATCTGAAACTGCTGGAGGGATCAAGTCCAAACCATTACAGATTTACTCCCTTTAAACCTCTCATTGTGGTTTTTGTTCTTTTTGTACTGGTTGTGTCTTTAACCTTTTTAACTGTTAGGCCTTTCTGTGACGTTCTTATGGATGGAGAGTGAAGGCGATGTAAATAAATCATTCTAAATCGATGCTTTTATTTAATTTTTTTTTAACTTCAAGTTTCTCTGCACATGCGCAGTGCTGCTCTCTGCCAGCAGGTGGAGCTACCGAGCGTTTTCATAGATGCGTCACGTGATCTTTGAAGCGCTCAATTTTAAACGGTAGTACATATGTAATGGCATGTAGATAAGCCTCTGCTTGAACAGGAAGTTGATGCTTGAGTGTAAAAGTTGCTGCTGCAGAAGCTAAAATGTGTGTTAACCTCAGATGATCTGGAAAACCGAAGGTTCCTGAGAGCAGATGAAGTCTAAGTGAGCTCAGACGTCGATGTGGGCCAGCGGGCTGATCTCTGCCCAGGGGGTCAGGCAGGGATCTTGAGGATTTAGTGGCTTTGTGAAGGATCAGCAGACTCAGGTGGTTGATGAGCTGTCTGGGGCAACTGAAGAGGCTCCGGAGGACAAACGTCTGCTCCACGTGGAGGAGTTACTCATTCACAGAATGTAGTTGCTAAGAGAACCTTCACTTCCACCAAACCCTCCCCCCCCTTCATTAAGGTGTAACAAAGCTACATGAGTAGCTACGGACGCTCAAAGATTCTCATTAAATGATCAAAGATTCTCTTTAAATGATCAAAGATCCACTCGGAGTGACTTTAAAGCTTTTATTTTGATCTGAATGTGATTTCCTGCTTCCGTGACTTAACATGTTCAAGTCGCATTAACTGTAATTACAGTGTAATAACTACCCAATCTTAAAATGCTGAGTCGTAAGAAAACTTGGTACAAAAGCTTGAGGTCAAAAAATGAGGTCAAAGGTCACCAGCGTTTTGCTTGATTGTTTTAATGTGGACTGACCCTGTTGTCACCTTCCTCACGACGGTCCGTTCCAACCACGGCGGCGCCGACGTCTCCGCTGGAGGACGTTACACAGAATTAGAGAAGAAGAGGAGGACATGCCTCCCAACCGCCTCTGGCCACACGCTATTTCAGCTGGATTCATTTTTATCCATTTATTCAACCTTTTTATCCCAGAACGGAGCCCAAATTTACATTCAGAGAAGCTTTTAAAGATTCCACCCTTGGAAAACGTCATCTAAACAGTCCAGAGGCTTCAAATCACCATGGTTACAGAAGGATGGAGCGCAGGTAGAAAAGGGGTCCCTTCATTGGGTCGGCATCATTTTACCTCCTCACATTCAGACCTGCCAGCAGAACGAGGCGCACAGAGGTCACAGAGGTCACGGCAGCTTCCCTAAAGGTCGTCGTGAGGCCTCGGCAGCATCCTGGTCCACATCTGGCTTTGACTCACTTTTCTTCTACAGTAGGAACTCCCAAAGAGGAACCAGTCTGAGAGGAAGCAGGAAGGAGCCGCCCCGGTCCACCGGTCCGCCGACACCAGCTGTCTCGGGCGTCACCAGGAAGGGCGGTGGGTCCTCACAGTCGCGTCATCAAACCACACAACACACGCCTGTGGTCGCATTGATTGAGCGAATTAGGCCGTGAGGCCGCTCCTCGCCACCGTCAGCGCTCGCTGCTTCCTGCAGCTTCACACCTCTGGTGCACGAGCAGAGAAAATGCACGTCAGCACTTTTGGGGCTGTGACTGACATCAGAGCTTCTCCACACGGAGGGTTCTGAGTCATCGTCGGTGTCGGCGCCGCCCGACTTGGAATCAGCTTGAATCTGGAGCGTTTGTTTCTGAGCATCAACAGTCGGGCGGTTTTGCATCAGAATGACTCAGCGTCACTCGAACGTGGCGCTGGCGTGACGTGGAGCTGCAGCTCGTGGTTACGCGCTCTGACTTTGGACTCGTGTCGATTCTGACAACAACAGAGCAGGATGAGGACGCGTCACCACTTCCTCCCATATGACACCAGCACAGCAACAACATACGTGTGGTTTGCGTGTGCAGAGTGGGAGGAGCTTCAGCTCTAGGTCTCATCAGCTGACCCTCTCAGGTGTCTCATCAGCTGACCCTCTCGGGTGTGTCATCAGCTGACCCTCTCAGGTGTCTCATCCGCTGACCCTCTCAGGTGTCTCATCAGCTGACCCTCTCAGGTGTCTCCATCAGCTGACCCTCTCAGGTGTCTCCATCCGCTGACCCTCTCAGGTGTCTCATCCGCTGACCCTCTCAGGTGTCTCCATCAGCTGACCCTCTCAGGTGTCTCATCAGCTGACCCTCTCAGGTGTCTCCATCCGCTCGCTTCTAACCTTCCCTCAGGTGCTTCTCTGCTCCTCACTGGCTGTTCGGTGCTCCTGTGGGATCATCCAGTCACCTCTGTGATGGATCCACCTTCAGAATCTGGCGTCTACTCAAAAACTAATCATGACCACTCCAACAACGCCGGCGCTGCAGCCTCACCTTGTTCGGTCGACATCAGTCCAGGTTGGTCCAGGTCAGTTCAGGTCGGTCCAGGTCAGTCCAGGTCGGTCCATGTCGGTCCATGTCGGTCCAGGTCGGTCCATGTCGGTCCATGTCGGTTCAGGTCGGTCCAGGTCGGTTCATGTCAATCCAGGTCGGTTCAGGTCGGTCCAGGTCGGTTCAGGTCGGTCCAGGTCAATCCAGGTCGGTTCAGGTCGGTCCAGATCGGTTCATGTCAATCCAGGTCGGTCCAGGTCGGTCCAGGTCAGTTCAGGTCAGTCCATGTCAATCCAGGTCAGTCCAGGTCGGTTCAGGTCAGTTCAGGTCAGTCCAGGTCGGTCCAGGTCGGTCCGGGTCATCAGGAGGCTGATGATTCTCTCGCTCCGTCTCTTCTGGACTCTACCAGCTTTTGGACGATGCCTAACGTTTGGTCATTTAACTGTAACTATGGAAACAGGATGCAACCGGAACCAGCTGTTGCTGCTGGTGGGAGATGCGGCTCAGGTTGGTCTCTGCTTACATGACTCGATAAGGCTCTGGTGGCAGATGAGGTTTAGTCCTGCAGCAGGCTGGGAGGTGGGAAAAGAGCCCTTTCTTCAAGTCTTTGTTCAGGAAGAAACAGACAACAGGGTTAACACCGGCTTGGGCAAAACTCATCCACACGGTGGTGGACAGGTACCGGTGTGGGATTGTGCAGGCCTTGACAAACACCCTCCAGTAACAGGCCACGATGTACGGTGACCAGAGCACCAGGAACAGCAGGGTGATCACATAAAACATCCTGCCCAGCTGCTTCTCTGCTTTGAACTCCTCCATGCCCAACAGACGGCGGTTCTGGTTGTGCAAGTTTTGGCGTATTCCCAACAGAGTGGGGGGCATTGGCCCCCGGCCAAAGCCTGCGATCCAGTTGGCTGCCGCCTGGCCGGTAGCCCCCGGCCCATGGAAGGTCCAGTTCTGGCTGATGGCTGGCACCATCTGGACAGGCTTCATCTTACGGTGCTTATACTCGAAGAGGAGTAGCTTCATATAAACAACGTGTGTAGCGAGAATTAGCACAGCCAGCATTAGCATGAAGCCGAGGGTATCGTTAGCCTTGAAGTAGCGATGCTCGAAGATGCACTGGTCCTCTTCACGGATGAACTTGTAGGTGCCCACATCAAAGACAGGAGGGAACGCCATGGCCACCGACAGAGTCCAGACCATGCACACCACCGCCACGCACGTCCAGAACGTCATACGCTTTGAGTAAAAGCGGTGGTGTGCGATGGCCATGTAGCGCGTTACGCTGATGCAGAACAACATGAAGGCAGCGTGGAAACAGAAGAGCACTGCCATGAAGGCCACCACCTTGCAGCTCAGGACACTGTAGGTCCAGGCTGAGCCGTTCTTTACAGACACCAACACAAACGGGAAACAGATGGCAGAGCGAATGGTGTCCGCCAGGCACAGGTCCAACAGGAAGTAGTACGGCGCCTTGTGCAGCGCCCGGTCTCTGAGGACCAGCAGCGACACCACCAGGTTGCCCACCAGGCTGATGCAGATGATCAGCCCCAGCAGCAGCAGCTTGATGTAGGTGGAAACGGCTGATGAAGGCGTCTCAGCCACCACAGTGGCCGCGGTGGACGCCAGCGCAGCCACGGCCCCCGCGGGGCCTTCGCTGCTCCCATTTCCATTGGCCATGTCAAACACTCCCTCGTCCATACCGCCTCCTCTTTACAAGCCAAGATAGCTGCTCCTCCTCCTGCTGCTCCTCCTCCTGCTGCTGCTGCTGCTCCTCCTCCTGTTGCTCCTCCTCCTGCTGCTGCTCCTCCTGCTGCTCCTCCTGCTGCTGCTCCTCCTGCTGCTCTCCTCCTGCTGCTGCTCCTCCTGCTGCTCCTCCTGCTGCTGCTCCTCCTGCTGCTCCTCCTCCTGCTGCTGCTCCTCCTGCTGCTCCTCCTCCTGCTGCTCCTCCTCCTCCTGCTGCTCCTCCTCCTCCTCCACCAGCGAGCAGTGCTGTGGTCCTCGTGGTTGCTCCCTGCTTGGTCACCAGGAACAGAAGCACTTTAAACCACATGGCTCCATTTTGAGGATCCGATCCTGTAAAAAGAAGACAAAGAGCTCAGATCTGAAAGGTCACCAGAGTCGCTCCTCTTTTCAAAGGAGTCTAAAGTGAAGGTCACCAGGATGCAGATGTATCAGGGAGAAAAGCGTCTGATCTGATTTTATTCCATCTGAATTAGAGAAAATCGGAGTGGAACAAACTTGAGAGGCTGAGTGATGGAAGCCAGTCAAAGGTCTCATCTCTGAAGTTACTACAATCAGGTTCAATATAACACTCAGGTCATTTTAGAAGATTTCAAATCTGAACTGAATCATCTTCACGGCATTTTAAATAAAAGTGATCAGAACCGTCTCAGCTGAGGCTGATCCTGGTGCTCAAACATGTGCATGTTGAACCAGCACCTTGCTGCTCTGATTCATCACAGAGGGGATGTGACTCCAGGACGGGGGGCTGGAACCTTCCTGTCCTAAAGGATCAGGAAAACCAGACTGGATGAGGGGAAACGGGATAATAGCGCTAAAGTTAATAGCTTGGCGGTTTTTCTCTTCCTGCTTTTGGGGCCTCGGCCTGAGCGGCTCCCCAGGCTGAGGCGGCCGTGAGAGGGAGCCTGTGTGAGGAAGGAGGAGCTTTGCTGGAGCTGGAAGTTGGTTGGCGGCGGAGCGCAGAGTCACCGTCAGGAAGAGGGTAGCAACAGCAGCCCCACACCTCCAGCTGGAGCTGGTGGTGGAGGGAGGGGGCAGCAAAGCTCACACTGGGGAGCTGCTGTCTGGCTCCAGGGTCCAGTCAGACCAGCCCGCTCACATGGAGCCAGAACTGGGGAAAGTACCACGTGTGGTGGGTCGGTACCACCTGTGGTGGGTCACATGTGCTGCCGGGCTCCTCAGGAAAGCACCTTACACCTGCGGGCCTGTTCATCCTGACCCAGAACACACTGAAGCATGAGGCAAATCTGTCGTCTGATCGCCCTGACAGACAGACAGACAGACAGGCAGGCAGACAGGCCGTCTGTTGCAGTCTGCAGGAGGTCTTCACGATCCGGCTGCTCCTGAACGCAGCACAGCGAGCTGGAATTAACGTGGCCCCTCTGCGGCTCCGGGCTGGTTCTGCTGGGGTGTCTCCATCTATTGGGTCCCGGTGGCGCGTGTGTCCGTTGTCCTACCGCAGCCTCAGTGGACCCGCGCTTCCTTTCGCATCGTTCCTGCCGAGCCGAGCCGAGCCGAGCCGAGCCAACCTCAGCGGCCAAATCCGCCCTCAGCATTCCGAAACGATCCCATCATGCCGAGGTCCAGCCCAGCAGTCCGCTATCTGACGCGATGAGGCCGCAGAGCCCCGCGCGGTGCGGGAGCGGCGCCGCGGCCGCGGATCATCGCGTCCCGCAACGGGCGGATCACAGCGCGGCTCCGGGGGGGGGGCGACGTCCTGGCGGCGTGTTCGGCGGCACGAAGGCGCTCTCACAGCTTCCGAGGGCTCCAGTTTCCAGACCTGCTGCTCTCGGACGGGGTTTTAATCCCGACAGCGTTCCGGGAGCAGGGGCGGACCTAAGAGGGCTGCGGGCTGGAGCCCCCCCACCAGACCCGAGCTGCCCCCGAGCCCAGAAAGTGGCTCAACATCTGCACAGCTGGAATAGAGCTTCCATTAAAAGGAGACCGCAAAGAGCTTTAAGTTCCTTTAAATTCAGTGCAGGCATTAAACACGAGATTATATCGACACACACACGTATATATACACACACACACACACACACACATATATATATACACACACACATATATATATCTATATATATCTATATATTATCTATCCCTACACACACACATATATATATATACACACACACACTATATATATCTATATATTATCTATCCCTACACACACACATATATAAACACACACACATATATATATCTATATATTTATCTATCCCTACACACACACACACACCACATATATATATATACACACACACACACATATATATATCTATATATTTATCTCTATACACACACACACACACACACACACACATATATATATATCTATATATTTATCTATCTCTACACACACATATATCTATATATTTATCTATCTCTATATACAAACACACATATATATAAATAAATAAATCTGTGTGTGTATATATCTATATATTTATCTCTATACACACACACACACACAAATAAATAAATCTGTATATATATATATATATATATATATATATATATATATATATACATATACTGTGTGTGTGTGTGGTAATAATTATTAAAAATATACCCATTCAGCCATAAAAACAGAATTTATTTACACATTTATATGTATATATATATATACACAGAGATATATAGATAGATATATCTATATATCTCTGTGTGTCTGTGTATATAGACATAGATCTGCATGTATTTATATAGTGCGTATATATACATATATGTGTGCATATATGTGTATATATATAGAGAGAGAGAGATTGTGTGTGTGTCGTAATAATTATTAAAAATATACCCATTCAGACAGAACAACAGAATTTCTTTAATAATATAATAATATTATAATAATATTTTATAAAGGTAGAATGAGACGACGTGTAAAGTATTTTAAAAGCACTTTTTCTGGACTCATCTGTTTCTGGGCACCGTCTCTGGCGTTTCTGTTTCCATCCCGTTAAACATCGAGCATGAGTCCAGGAGAGGCTGTTTCATGAAGCAGAGCGAGAGCAGCATCCAGACATGTGGGTTAACAAAACAAGACGCGTCGCACGCCGACGTGTGTGAAGCAGGTCATGGATGTGTTCTCAGACTGGGAAGTTCTGGTCCAGGGCCCAGTGTAGCCAGTTGTTCTGGTGGAGCACATTCACTCCCAGGCCTTGACCACGATAGACAGAACCCCCGGCTGGCTTAGATAACCAGTATGTGGACCGGCCAGACTGGTCAACACTGTATAAACACATGTGTTGTGCGTCGCAGGCTGGCGTCGTGTCATCGTTACTGTGTTGTGAGGTTGTGTTGTTGCTGCTGATTGTGTGAACGCTCTGTGGTGTTCTGGCATCTTTATTTTGACTTATTTCGTTTATTGTGATGATTTTGGAACTTCAGTGGTCAAAGTGAAGAAAACCCTGATGTTCAGGTAAAAACTGTGAAAAACATCCGCTGAAGTGTTGAAAACAGCCGTACCCTGACGAGCTGAGCAAAGGAAACGGAGAGTCGGGTTTGATCGGTGAGGTGACCTTTGACAGAACAGGCTGTTTACGTGCTGAGAACGTCTACTGGGCTTCCCCTCCTTTGTCTACCTTCCTTCTCTCAGGTCTGTCGCAGCACATCTGAGGTTGTCGGGGGCAACGACCGTGTGGTAAAGTTCTACTGACACCAACCCATACAAACAACAGATGTGATGATTAAAGGCAGCTCGGTCTGAAAGTGCTGGTTCTGACAGCCCGACGAAGGCGCCAGCTCGGCCCGGGCGCCGATACTGTAGTGGCAGCAGATGTATCACACACGCGTCAGCAGGTCCAAGGTTGGCGGTGAGAGTGCAGCGCGTCCATGGCAACTAAATGTTGCGTGTCAAGGAATTTTCTGTGTCGCCGTCTGGGTCGGGAGGGGTTCTGAGGTTCTGACGCATCAGCGGTAGACAGAGATCTCATCGTCGCAAAAATAAAGAAAATGGCGTCGTCTGCGTACAGCTTTACCAAAAAAGCCTTGTCCTACCTCTGGGAGCATTAGCATGGACTAGCTTTGAATTTCTGGCAGATTTTTTTTTAATGAAACCACAGAAGGAACTAAAAAAACACGACTGAAATTCTGAATTTCAAGATATAAGCAAATATTCCCACACTGTGAATCAGTGAATCAGGCGAGTAACCATCGCGGCGAGGCCCGAGCGAAGGAAGCACTGAGTCACCGACGTACAACAATATGATTTTCACTCTTTCTTGTGACACATTGTCCCTGTCAGCGAGAATCAAAACAGAATTTTCACCTCGATGTGAAGAGTTCAAGGATCTGAAAGTGCAGTCATCATGCTCAGATTACGGTCTTGTTAGTATTCCCACGAGAACGCTAAAGCCGAGCGCGGCGGCGCCGTTTTCCATTCCAGCAGACTCACATGTTCCATCCCTTCATTCACAACTTCATCGTCTTCACAATCGTTGGTTCTCAGAAAAGTCCAGCGTGACGCCTGGGACCCAGACGCAGAAGACGTGCACGTGTGAGCAGAGCCGCTCGTAATCATCAGCTAATAACACAACGAAGCTGTTATTAACACCTTATTTAGCACAACAGATTAGCACAATTTATTTACTCATTTTTCATTTTATTCGATATAAAATCACTTTTTTTAGACGACAGACTGTCCATCCGGAGACGTGAGCCAGGTTATTACCACGTTTCCTCTCCGTCACCCATCTCTCCATCATGTTTGCTGCAACACTCGTCTTTGTGAATAAAATTATTGATTTTGCATCAAGAAAAAGCGGGAAAACAGGAAAAATGGCTGATGAAAAACGCTTTGAAAGAAACACAAACTTGTTATTATCAAAAAAAATATAACAAAGATAATTTTACCACATTAAAGTTTCTATTTCCTGGCTTTTGGTGATTTTTTTTCTAGTGTTTTAAACTTTTTTGTTGTCCTCCAGCTACAAATGGTGAAATGTGGAGATAAAAAGAGGATTCAGGCGTCTCTGCTCACGATCCAGATGCGCAGGTAACGACTTGGTTTCTGGTCGTATTGATGCAGCAAAGCCAAGAATAATTGTTCTGGTTGTTTTCTGGAGCTGTTTTAATCGAAATAATAATAACGGAGTGACCTAAAGCTTTGGACTTCACGCCGGAGCGTTTCTCTTCTGCAGTGGCGGCGGCGGCGGCGGCGGCGGCGGCGGCTCCGATTAAAGGCCAAACATCAAAGAAGATGTTCGTGGAAGATGTTCTCTGGAAATGTCCGTCATGCTGCCGCCGCCTGTCTTTTGCCAGCCTGAGAGTTTCCACTCTTGTGAGTGGGTATAAATACGGCATCCCTGCAGCGCCGCCGCGCCGTCTTCCTGCCAGACCGTCAGCAGGTGAGTGTCAACACATTCAATCAACTTTCTGCAAGCTGAAGTGAAAAGATGAGATTTTCTCACAAACCCCAAATGCAACAGTTGAGTGAGGAGGACTCGTGTGTGTTTTACCTCCTTTTAGCTTCAGATGCTGAAAAGCAGGTTTCCTGGAATAACACCCCCTCTGAGTGACTTCAAAGTCTTTCCCTCAAAGAACTAGAAGAAAAAGAAGCTGGAGGACGAGTGTTGACGCGCCGCCACGGTGAGCAAAAACCTTCATTCACCTTCTAAAACTCAGCAAACTACAGTTCTTCTCAATGAAAGTGGAGTTTTGACGTACTTTTCACAGAAAAGAGTTTTGACTCGTGGTTGTGCTCATGGAAATGTTGATTTGATCCCGTTTGAGCTTTGATGCTGAAAAGATCGAATGCGTTTCTCTTCTTTTGCTTTGCGTCAAAGTCTCGCTGATATGAAGAGAGATGATTGAGGAGCAACTGAGAGCTGACCTGCAGCATTTCTGTTGCCTTAATGATTCACACTGGGACAGAGACACTGGTCCAACTGGGGCCGAGAGGGCAAAATAAACCTCCACTCTGGGTCTGTTTGGTGGGAACTAAAGCGCCTTTTGGCCGGCTGCTGTTGGACCTCTTCACCGTGGTTCTGCTGAGGTTCCTGTAGATGTTTGAGGCGATCAAGTCGCCGCCGTGCGGCTCCATTCGTGTTGCCGCTCAGGCAGCTTCGGCCATGTTGAGCAGATGGTGAAGACGGCGGAGAGAGACGCTTTTAATGAGATAATATCAGATAATATCACTTAATATCGGTGGCCGGGCGTCGGCGGGCCTGCTCGCGCTCGCCGCGTCGCTCTTTAAACACGCGGTTCTGATGGGGACGTTTGGTCGTCTGCCACTCAAAAATGAATCACTGCAAATGTCGAACAAAGATTTATTCTGTGGAATAATGCGGAGTCCTCAGGTGCACGGCGAGTGTTAGAGACTTCCTGTGTGTCGAGCACGAAACACCACTTTGGTCACGACCACGAACACCCGCCGCCATAATGAAAGTCTGCCTGTGCGATCGGGTCGTGGTGTTTTGAGGGACACAAGCGTGGATTCACTCACAGGTGACGGCGTAAAGTGGTCACGGAGTGTTTCAGCCTGGAATGAAAGACCGACGTGAAGCGCATGAGGAGGATTCCACCTTCTCTCAGTTTAGGTTTCAATTTCATAAACAGAATCATTACACGACGTCGGCCCGTCGGGTTCGATCATACAAATTCCATATTCCTTTGATGGTGCTGTAAATAGGGGCAGGAGGAGAAGCTGCTTGGGGTCCCCCCTGTACAGGTGCATCAGCGCTGCTTTTATTCTGGAAACTGACTGAATTAAATGTGTTTGCAAAGGGGCAAAACTGCAGCCTCCTTTCCTCGTTGTCGTCTCCCGATGCTTACTCATTTTCTTCACATTGAATAAAATGTGTAGGAGTCTTATTTTCACTTGTCTGATCTAAAATTAACCGACATGTGAGAACATGAAGGTATCTGGGACGTGTGATGTGAGATATGGGACTGTGAGTAATCCATCCAACGCCCATCTGAAGCCTCTGCAGCCTTCCTGCCGCTGTAATTTGGCTCCTCCAGTTATTCAAACACAAAGAACGGGCCACATATGGAAGGCAGAACTCGCAGTGATGGCGGACATCTTTGTTAAAGACTGCGACTTTCATCAAAGAAGCCAGAGAGGCGACGCGGAGAAGCCACAAACGTGCAGAGCGCTCTCGTCTTCTCCTGAACTGAGGCTGCAGCAACACCAACAAACACTCTTGTTCTCCTCCAGACGCACGCTTGCAGCCTGATCTCAGGGTGAGATAACAGCGCCGCGCTCCCTCCCCACAACACCTCCAGGATCGTTACCTGCTGTAGTCTTCTTATCATTCAAAGTCAAGAGAGAATCCAGCCAAGATCCCGTTGAGGATCCGGCGAAACGAGCTGTAAACTAACAGGATGTGACCCATCAGCAAGAGGACAGGAGGCTTTTTCGCTGCTCCAGAAGAAGATTCAAAATGTTCCTTTATTCCATTAGGATCTCTACAATGATGTCATCATTGATCTCTGTGGAGGAGCCGCTGGGATCCAGTGAGAATCCACTGATTCTCTAACATGTTTGGATTAGTGTTAGGAGCTATGAAAGTCCTCATAAAGATAGAAGTACAGCGGCGTGTGTGTGTGTGTATGTGTGTGTGTGGTGTGTGTGTGTGTGTGTGTGTGTGTGTGTGTGTGTGTGTGGTGTGTGGTGTGTGTGTGTGTGTGGTGTGTGAGACAGAGAGAGAGAACACACCTGTGAACAGGGGTACAGGAAGTGTTCGCCTCATGACCGCCCACCTCATGGTGCCGATGCTGGATGCTGATTGGCTGTGCAGCTCAGTGCTGAACTGGGCTGACAGGTGGAATTTGGGCTCTTTGCACCACTTTTCTCTGAGCTGGCTGCTCATTTCTCCTGGACTGGCTTCAGGATCGCTTCATTACATGTTCATAGAGTCCTGAGAGTTGTACATTTATCACCTGACGGTTTTTCCTTTTCCTTCAGTGAGAATATCACCTGTAGCTCCTGATGTTTCCTGTTGCCTCAGGGATGCCAGAGATGTCTGCAGACAGGTTGATGTGTGAACTGCAACAAGCTCAACCAACGCAGAGCAGAAAGGTTAAAGAAGCGGCGGAGCTGCGCCCCCCCCTTCCTCCTGATCTCAGCAGACACGTGATGTCACCTCCTACCTCAGGAAACCAGGTAGACCACAAACATGAGCAGAGAAAGAGGTGGAACCAACCCAGAGCTGCTCTGCTGGAGGTCCACACGCTGTAAATCTGGAGGCAGAAAACTAAAACTGGTTTAATAACTTTTTATTAAACTCTCAGGACTGTCTCGTCCCCGCGTCCACGTGTCTCGCTGGCTCCTCTGATTGCTGCCTGAGCCTGTAGAAGGTTGTTGAGGCTCCGCTCCCTGCACAGCCTGTTGACCTGCCTGATGTGTGTTTTCCTCAGAGTTGGAGCAGTCAGCAGCAGAGACCCTCCGTTCTGCGGCAGGTTTTCCCAGCAGCTTCCAGACAGCAACGCTGTGCGTCTCCACAGCAACAGGCTGCAGGTTTGTGTTGGCAGCCTGAGGAAGACGCGGCCTTCCTCTGGTTTGTGGGGGTTGTTGGACCCCAACAGGGGTGCTCATTACGTCCATCGGGATCTACCGGTCGATCGCGGCGTGACATTAAAAATGCTCAGCCCATCATTCATCCCGTCACTTGATTGACCTTTAGGTCACCGCTCATGCACAAACAACGGCGCTAAGCGCTAAGCTATTCAGCGCATTACCGCTGATTTTAAGCCATCGCTAAAACTTCTGGTCATCAAAATGAACGAGGGAGCGGGACCAAGTAAGAAGACAAAAACAGATCACTTTCATACAGAATGGGAGGTGGACTTTTCTTTCACAATGTCATTTTCGACGTGCGTTGAAGATTATTAAGTCCAAATACCGCATGTCAAACCCAGTCCTCGAGGGCCACGATCCTGCCGGGTTTTCTATCCCACTGAATGCATCTTCAGCCTGGTAGGACAGAAAACCCGGCAGGATCGTGGCCCTCGAGGACTGGGTTTGACACCGACTATGCATCCCTGGCTGATTCAGGTCAGAGCAAGTCATCAAAGTAAACTCAATTACAAAAAAATTTTAATAGTTAATGATTATGTGTGTTTTGCAATATTGGCTCATTTGGTTATGCAAGGTACATCAACATACATTGGACATCCAAAGAGTCCTCAATACATTTGAAAATGACTTGGTCATTTTATAAGTAGCTCGCATGCTGAAAACATGTGCTGCTTCAAGGCTTCCTTCCTTCTCCCCATCCAGAAAATGTCCCAGTCGTATCCATGTGCAAAGAGGAGCCAGATGTGAGCTGTCTCCATCTCCAGTCTTCTTCACCACAGATGGGCTCCTCTTCGTGGCAGAGTCATCCTCACCTCCGCCCCCCGAGGAGAGACAGTCCAACACAGCCCTCCTCGGAGGACAGTCGTGAAGGGTAAAGAGTCAGCAGGTTCTTCTGGAGGCCTCCGTCGTTCACATCAGTGCCACAAACAGCCTGAGACACTTGTGTTCCCAGCAGGGCTCCAGAGGGAAGCAGCACGTTGTTCGTGAGTGGCCTCTGTCGTTGGCCGGGCTGCGACTCCATGTCCGAGGATTTCCCCAGCTTCTTAAAGTGAGTAACATCTGCCCGCGATCCACAACCCCTCCAACCCCCAGCTGAACATGCGTGACAGGCGGGAATGCGCAGAAAACAGGCATCAGATGTTACCTGAAGACCAGACACGAGCCAGTTCTGAAGAACCTGAGCGACTTTAAATCAGAAGGATTCAGTTCTGCAGTGGCCCGATCGGGCGGTGGACCGAAGAGAGGAGGGAGGGTGGGATTAACTGCTGCTGTCTGTCCTCTCCAGGCATCTCCACTCCGAACACAGTCGCTGTGACAGGAGCGTCGCTCAGTGGAAGGTCCAACAGGACATCGTTCAGTGTCTGGAGGCTCAGGTGAGACCTGGACCGTGACCAAAGGCCTCACGTGGCTCCTGATCAGTGTTTACCTTCAGGAAATGAAGAATAATGCTAATCAATCACCCATTTTATATCAGAGGTTCCCCTTTGAAACAGGAGCCCGTCAGGTTCTTTGGCTTCTGCTTAGCAAATTAGTGTGTTGAAATATCCATTAAGATCCTCCTCTTTCCAACTCTCCTTTCTCTTCTCGCAGCTCATCCTGGAAAAACAGAAACTTCTAGAAATGCAGCTTCATCTGCGACTCTCTGAAGACCAGCAGTCAGATTCGGTGTGCTGCTTTTGTTCCCTCTTTAAAGTCTGTCGGTCTGAATTTAATCTGAATTTCTGAATGAAGTTGTTGCTGTTGCGTCACTGTAGAAGGCAGCCTGTGATTGGTCCCACAGCCTCCCTCTGTTCTTGCCACACACCGCCGTAACCAATGGAGACGGCGGTCAACAATGGGTCATCCGACATGTGAGCCAGCGTGGCTACAGAGCTGAGGCTTCGGCTCATTTTCTGCCTGGTAACGTGGCTCCGTGTGCATTAGCATCCTGATGGAGACGCTGCCAGCAGAGATGGTTGTTTCAACGTGTTCCTGCTCCTCTCAACAGATTTGATCCAGAGTCCAGAATGTTACAAACACGCCAACATCAGGCCTCCGTACACGTACGCCTACATGATAAGATGGGTACGTTTCTGTCAGTTCAGTTTAAAATCTTCATCATTGTTTCCATTCTCGCTCTCATAACCAGGACGGATGGTTGCTATGGTGACAGACTGACTGACATATTGAAGTGGCTGAAGGTGTGTTTGCTGTGTGTCTGACTGTTTCCAGTCCATCCTGGAGTCTCCAGACAAGCAGCGCAGCCTGAATGAGATTTACAACTGGTTCACTACCAAATTCTCTTACTTCAGAAACAACACGGCCACCTGGAAGGTCTGCAACGCTCCGCTCGCGCCGATTGGTTGTGAATCTGCGCCTGAAACAATCAGACACGCCGTGATTTCTGACCTGCTCTAATAGAATCTTCTTTGTTGGAACCAGAACGCCGTGCGGCACAACCTCAGCCTGCACAAGTGTTTTGTGCGAGTGGAGGGAGGAAAAGGAGCCGTGTGGACGGTGGATGAAACCGAGTACCAGAGGAGGAAAGGACAGAAATATCACAGGTAGAAACCGGAAGTCACATGACCTGCAGCAGCTGCTGTGTAGCGCGTCTGCAGGAACTATTGAATGTTGAGCTTTTAACGTTGACCTACCAACAAAAGATAGTTAATAGAGAAGTACAGTCATAAGGTGTGTGTGTGTGTGTGTGTGTGTGTGTGTGTTAGGGACTGCCCTGTAAAGTGGTTCAAGTTCCCCTATTACTGTCCAGAGGAGTCCTGAGCAGCAGGTGGCAACAAACTACAAACTACAGGAAGAATCCACATTTCTGATGAGATTTCTTTTCTTTTCATGTTATTTTTTTAAAGCAGATTATTGACACAAAGGTATTTCCAACGTATGTAATTTCACTTTATGCTTTCTCATTTGAAAATAAACAATAAGACGTGATGTGTGTGAGTGCTGTTGAATTTGACCCGAGTCTGGCTGAACCGACGGCTCGTTCTGGATATCCATTTTGTATAACACAAACCTCCTCCTACACTACGTTGCTGTACTTTTCCATTTGTAATATTAATTTTCACAGCCACCTTACAAAATTGAGTCATTAACACAAATTTTGTCTTTTCCCACGTAAGTCAAACGTAACCATCAAAGGGACGTGGATGTGACTAATGTTGCCGAGACAGAGGTGGTGGTAAAAAGAGATGCTTTTCTATGTTACGTGTCAGTCTCTTGATGCTAATGAAGAGAAGCTCATGTTAGCTTTCTTGATCTCTGCTAATTTCCCTGGTGGACACCCCCTAAAGGGATCAATAAAGTACTCTTGATTACAATGAATGTAGCATTAGAATAGAAGTTACACCCTAATCCTTATTTATAATACTGAATATTAAACCCATCTGAAGTGTCTGCCAGATCTTTGGCTTCGACCCAAATTTTGGAATTGTTCTGAATCTGTAAACTAGAGCAAAGGTGAAACAGAAACAGCTACTGCTGACAAAAACAGGCGTAGAACACGAGTAGATTTCAAGCTTGTGTACTGTCTTATGCACCAAATTATGATAACACACATATTCTGCTTCTTACACCGATCCGACCACATTTTAATACATTGGAAATACAAACACCAAAGAATGCTTCAGTAATATCGGCAGAAAGTGCAGCTAAGTTATCAGTCTAACGAGTACGGTGCACCGTTTATTGCATGGTGCAGTGAAACCTCCGACCACCAGGGGCAGTAACGAGCCCCGCCCCCTTCGCCTCTTGGCTCCGCCCCTTTGTACCACACGCGGAAGAAGCGGAAGCGGCGTTTGTTTACATGCGAGTCCTTTCGGTTTGCGCTGTTTTCTTGCTGTAAAGTCTTGACAGACCATAAAAACCACACCGGAGAAATGGCAGATGAAGCCCCTTTCCAGTTTTTACACCAAGAATTGATTCAGTATATTTACAAATCAAAAGAACAAGGCGAGGTAAGAAACGAATCTTTCTTTTACCTGGAACAATCTGACTGGACAATAAATACTTACAAAATACAACTGATCACTAATTCTCATTCACTCAGGAAAGTGGAAGAAATATCACCAAATTAGAGAATTTGGGGTTCCGAGTCGGACAAGGCCTGATAGAGAGGTAATGTCATAGTAATATTATAGGCCATTATTTTCAGAAGGTAGAACACACTGCTGCAGAAGAGTCGACTATAAATGGGACTCAAGAGGAAATCAGCTGTATCATTTGCTCTAATTTTGCTGTTTTTGTCTGTCACAGTAGCAGAAAACATCTAAATGAACTCACCTATGATAGAAATGTGCACGTTAAGTTACAACCCCAACATTAAAGCAACCAACGGCAATGAGAAATGACTGAAACTCAAATGCGATCTGTTGGCAACTAGTTTCTTTCTCGTAGACTGACGAAGGACACGGCGCGCTTCAAAGATGAGCTGGACGTCATGAAGTTCATCTGTAAAGACTTTTGGACGAGTGTGTTCAGGAAGCAGATCGACAACCTCCGAACAAACCACCAGGTAACGCAGCAGGTGGAGACAGGAGGCATTAGAACCCTAACCCTCAACTTCTTATGAATCCTGTCGCCTGAAACTCAACAGTCTGACGGTGTTGTTGGTGTTTCAGGGCATCTACGTCCTCCAGGACAACACGTTCCAGTTACTGAGTCAACTGTCAGCGGGGAAACAGTATCTGGATCAGGCCCCAAAGGTACGCTGCTGTAGCCGTCAGGAGGTTCCGGCCTGCTTTCTTTGTGTTGGACATGTATGAAGGTGGAACCGATGGTGGCCTGTGTGGTTCTGCAGTATCTGGCCTTCACCTGCGGTCTGGTGAGAGGAGCTCTGTTCAGTCTGGGAGTGAAAAGTATCGTAACGGCTGAGGTGTCCACCATGCCTGCAAGTAAGACCTGCTTCACTAGGAACAATCCCAGAGTTTATTCTTTAGATTCTCTTCATTTAACACCGCACGTCGGGGAGGGCAGAAGTGTCTGTGAGCGTCAGGCCACGTGCACGCACCGACACGTGCATTAAATTCAGGAGAAAGCACTCTGAACTGCTCAGAAAGAAGCAACATTTTCTGGAGTTTGATGTCTTCTTTTCATGCCTGCAGGTAAATTCCAGGTTATGATCCAGAAGATGTAGCGACCAGCGGAGGCTCCATGATCCACCGAGCTTCTTATCAAGGTGGAGCCATGAAAATGGCAAAACCTTTTCAGCTAAATTATCAAAAGAGGAAAATAATGATCATTTATGTAGACAGAAAATCTGATTCTGTTTCCTTTAGTGACACCATGTTTATATGTTTGAATAATTCTAGAAGTGTTTTATCTGTTTTGATGCTTGAATTTCTCAGGAGCTGGAATATTATTATTATTTTGAGTATTATTAGTAATTATTGTGGTGCTTTAGTGCCATCTGGTGGTGAACCAAACAGCGACACTTCAGTTCAGCTGGAATAAACCTTTTATCATCCATCATTTTATTATCATTGTTTTCTGAAAACAGACCAATTGTCTAAAGTTGCTAATGAAATAAAATCCTGCTTTTGTTACTGCTGTAATTTATAATCATTTATATATTTGGAACTTGTATTTTTTTCTGCTTCATTAACTTTAAATAATTCATTTTGAAAGCAAAAGTTGCATTTTCTTATTTTTTATTTAAAAAATAAAATTCTTGAAAAAAAAAAATCACAATTTTAGAATCCAATCATGTTTAGCCATTTTTTTAATTACAAAATGACATTTTGACCAAGAACAGCTGAAGACCTGCGAACAGCCGTTGGGCCTCACAGGCGCTGGAGTGGAGAGAAAAATACTGGAGAAAAAACTGGAAAAGACGTCAGATTTGGAAGGTTCTTGGAAGGTTCTTGGAAGGTTCTTGCAGGCCAAGTGGGTGAATCAAACCAGCCGTGCAGCAGAACTTTAAGGGACCATTTTACCGGCCTGGACGTGGACGCTCCAGCAGGTCCGGGTGGGGACACACGGCTGCTGCACTGGTACCGTCTCCTGGAGGTTCCCTTCAGCTGAGGCCTCATCAACAGTCCGGAGAACCTTCACGGACTCCAGGAAGAACTGACAGGCTCGACCAGGAGCTCGGAAACCAGCAGCACTTTTTATTTTAGTTGAACTTTAACCTCTGACCCCAGAATTCACACATCAACCCAGTCATAGCAGGTTGTTCTGACCGTGACGTCACAGCGGAGGAGAGACGGAGCAGAACCACGAGGACGGACACAGACGGGAATCTTCATCTCAACATGCGTGTGAGGGTCTCTGCTGAACAGGTCGAGTTTTTATGGTGTGTGTGTGTGTGTGTGTGTGTGTGTGTGTGTGCGCCTCACTGCTGTAATTGTGGTGAAGTGCTCGTGAACAGTTATTACAACTTTAATAAAGGTGTATCAGGACATCAAAGAGCCACGAGCTGACGAGAAGATTGTTAACAACGGTTAATAACTGACTGTTAACAGTTAATAAGTTGACTCGGACCCAACATCTGCTGGAGGATTTGGAAACGCTGCTTCTTTACTTGCTGACATCAGCACGGCGCCACGCTGGCGACTAACGACGCGTGTTCATTGGAGGAGGGTTTGATTGACGTGGTGTTCTGGAACGAGCCTTCACCCTTTTTTCCATTTGTGGGTGAAATTGAAAAAGTTCCTCTTTTAACATCAGACTGGAGGCAGTTTAGAACATGATGCTGCTGAAGCTCCAACAAGAAAAGAGTTGAATGACACCAAGAATGAGGAGAAGGAAGTTCAACAACAGCGATCCTGATGAATCCCGGTGGAGATCCCGTCTTCATGGGCTGAAGAACGGTCTCCCCGGGATCCTCAGCACCTTGTATGTGTTGAGTCCCGGGGAATCGAACCCCGGTGATGCTCCTTTCTTGTCGAAGGGGTAAAAGTTGAAGAGCTGCTGGTCCTGAGCTTCCAGCGACACCGAGGCGCTGTTGACCTTCATCTGACAGGGATAGGGGCTCTGGAAGACCACTCGGAACACCCGCTCCTGCAGATAATCCAGCCGGATCGTCCGATATTTGGACGGAACGCTGGTGTCCACCTGTGGTCCAAACTGCTGCATGACCAGCACGTTGTCTGAGTCGGCCTTGATCTCGTAGAAGGTCATGTTCCTGTAAGTGAAGAAGCCGGTGTAGGACGCCGGGTTCGGCGGCGCTCTGAGGGTCTGCTGAGCTTCCCTGAAAACCCTCCGAACTGCTGGGATGATGTGTCGGTAGGCCTGAGCCACCAGATCCTGGTCCGCCGGACGAACGCCGGCCATCAGGATCACCAGGCCCAGCTTGAGCCGCGGGACCAGGGACAGCGTGGCTGCGTAGCCGTCCAGGTCCCCGTCCTTCCTCAGCACGTCGTACCCAAACTGCTGGTTGACCTCCCACGGCGTTCCCGTGGAGTTGGCGAAGTAGTTGCCGTGGCAGCGGAACAGCGGCGTGAGCATGGTGTTCAGGGTGTCCTGCTGGAGCAGCGCCCCACCAGAGCCCCCCAGGAGGAACATCATGAGCCGGGCCATGTCGGCCGCCGTGGAGAACATCTGACCCGCGGGGCGGTACCAGCCCAGGTTGTAGAGCGGGGCTGGGCGGCCGGTGCTGTACACGCCCACAGCCATCTGCTGGCGGATGGTCGGGGTCAGGTCGAAGCCGGTGTCCTCCATGCCGAGCTGCTCCAGAATGTTCTTAGACACCCAACTTTCAAAATCAGAGCCGGCGACCTTCTGGGCCAAGACGTCAGCCAACAGGGAAAAAGCGACGTTGCTGTAGTGACATCTGGACGAAAAGAAGCAACAACGTTACAGAACATTCAGGTGAGCAGGACCAGGTTCTGACACCCAGAACCTCAGCCCACCCGGGTGCTACACCTGGTTGTTATGAGATGGTGCAATGTTCAGAGGCTCTTCTATAATCTCAGTCATCTGCCATGGAGGAACCGTACCAGGAACCTCTACTGTAGAGTCCTACCTGGTGCCAGGATCTGCTACCAGAACATCATCCTGTAACAGACTGAGGGCTTCTGCTGTGTCTCCAGCCCAGAGGAGGTTGGTGGACCTGAGTCTTCTGGGCAAACCTGCCAAAACAGCCGAGAACCTCAGCCACTGTTCTGCAAGAAGATACGAACATCTACAGGTTCAGAGGAGGAACCTCCACCCTGAATAAGAGCGTTATAAAAGAGAGTGTGTGTGTGTGTGTGTGTGTGTGTGTGTGTGTGTGTGTGTGCGTGCGTGTGTGCGTGCGTGTTTGTGTGTGTGTGCGCGCGCGTGCGTGCGTGTGTGTGTGTAAGTGTGTGTGTGTGCGTGTGTGTGTGTGTGTGCTTTAGCGCAGTGTGCCTGTGTGTGCCTGTGTGTGTGTGCCTGTGTGTGTGCATGTGTGTGTGTGCCTGTGTGTGCGTGTGTGTGTGCCTGTGTGTGTGTGTGTGTGCCTGTGTGTGTGTGTGCCTGTGTGTGTGTGTGTGTGTGTGTGTGTGTGTGTGTGCCTGTGCAGAGCTGATTAGCGTCTATGGCAGCAGCTCAGTGTAATTTTAGCCGTCGGGGGTGAATTAGCCTGGTGGTGCTGTTGTGGGCGGAGCCTCTGTGGCCTCAGATCTAATCTGGTCCCAGTAGTCTCCTTCTTGATCTCCTAAATCCATCTTCCTGCTCTATTCCGCCAGGTTGGGGGGGGGGGGGGCTGAGTTACCGGAGAGCTGACTGGCCATCCTGCGCAGAGTGAGTCCTGCCGAGCCGCTCCTGGGGCCACCCAGGGGGTTCTTGATGGCGAACTCATCCAGGAACTTCTCCAGAGGGTCGTCCAGGGAGTCCAGCCGGCCGTCCTCCCACAGCTTATAGAGCATCAGCGTGGGGAAGATCTTTGACAGGCTGGCGATTCTGAGTGGATGGAGATGGACACCTTAAGATCCCAGCTCACTGATCCTCTCAGACCAGACCCCCTGTCCCTGATCCACCCTGTCCCTGATCCACCCTGTCCCTGATCCACCCTGTCCCTGGTCCACCCTGTCCCTGATCCACCCTGTCCCTGATCCACCCTGTCCCTGATCCACCCTGTCCCTGGTCCACCCTGTCCCTGATCCACCCTGTCCCTGATCCACCCTGTCCCTGATCCACCCTGTCCTGCTCAGACTGAGGACAACACTCAGAACCGCCCATATCACAGGTGCATCAGCCAACCCTGGATCGTGTCCTCTGTCCCGCCGCCTGTGTCTCACCTGTACACTGTGTATTCATTGGGTGCAGAGGAGGACGGATCGCTGATGTTCCTCCTGCCGAAGTTCCCGTTCCACAGGACAGAGTCGTTGAGGACTACGATGGCGGATACCGCTGGCAGCTTGGTGGTGTGGACGCTTGTCCTCAGGAGCCCGTCCACCTAATTAGAGACATTAAGAGTCATTAGGGACGACTAGGGCTTCACCTGGACCTGCACCTGGACTAAAGGTGGACAGAGTCACCTGCGCTAAAGCTGCCTTCAGAGGGGCGATGGGATGCTGGAGCGGGACCGGCTGGGGGAACCGGGGACACATGTCCTCCCCTTCTGTCCGAGCTGAGACGGCTTCTGAGGACATGGACAGAAGTGACCCGTCATATACTGCAGCAGCTGGACCCCCCACGGAGACTGTGAGGACGTACTGTATGTTCCCCAGCTCTGGACCCTGACCCCTGACCTCTGACCTCTGACCCCTGACCTCTGACACAGTGCTAACCCCAACCTTAAAACCAGCACACACACACACACACACACACACACACACACACACACACAACACACACACACACACACACCACACACACACACACACACACACACACATTCTGCTTTATGTCACAGCCAAAACAGCCTCACATGAATCCAGAATCAGCTCCTCCTCAGCTCCCCCTCAGCTCCTCCTCAGCTCCTCCTCAGTTCTTCCTCAGCTCCTCCTCAGCTCCTCCTCAGCTCCTCCTCAGCTCCTCCACAGCTCCCCCACAGCTCCCCCTCAGTTCCTCCTCAGCTCCTCCACAGCTCCCCCACAGCTCCTCCTCAGCTCCTCCTCAGTTCTTCCTCAGCTCCTCCTCAGCTCCCCCTCAGCTCCTCCTCAGCTCCTCCTCAGCTCCTCCTCAGCTCCTCCTCACTCCCCCTCAGCTCCCCCTCAGCTCCTCCCCCTCAGCTCCCCCTCAGCTCCTCCCCCTCAGCTCCTCCTCAGCTCCCCCTCAGCTCCCCCTCAGCTCCTCCCCCTCAGCTCCCCCTCAGCTCCTCCTCAGCTCCCCCTCAGCTCCTCCTCAGTTCCCCCTCAGCTCCCCCTCAGCTCCCCCTCAGCTCCTCCTCCTCAGCTCCCCCTCAGCTCCTCCCCCTCAGCTCCTCCTCAGCTCCTCCTCCTCAGCTCCCCCTCAGCTCCTCCTCAGCTCCCCCTCAGCTCCTCCTCAGCTCCTCCTCAGCTCCTCCTCAGCCCCCCCTCAGCTCCCCCTCAGCTCCTCCTCAGCTCCTCCTCAGCCCCCCCTCAGCTCCTCCCCCTCAGCTCCTCCTCAGCTCCTCCTCAGCCCCCCCCTGCTAATCCCGCTGCCTCTATCTCCATCTGTGTGTAATCCCCCTGCTGCTCCAGTTCCAACAGGTCTCTCTCCTAAAGTCTCCAGCAGAGTCTTTAATGCTGGGGGGGGTCAAAGGTCACCTGTCCTGAGCTTCGGTATCCTGTACTGCCATATGAAGCAGCAGGTCATGACCACCGCCAGCAGGAAGAAGACCACCATGCCCAGCGTGGTCCACTTCACCTTCATCCTGGCTGGGGGCCCTGTGGAAGGACACGTTTATTCCATCACATCCAGTCAGTCAGGGCGTCCCACAGGGCTCAGTCCGAGGCTCTGCTGTCTTCTCAGCTATAAACATCTCATCGTTCCTCCCACGTTACTGTCACTTCTCTTTTCGGACGTGAATACATGACAAGAATCCCGGTTAAAGCTCATCAGGAGCGTCGGGATCTTACCGAAGGTGGGCAGGAAGCTGTCTTAGTTGCCTTGAAGTTTCCTCATCCGCGTTTGTTAGAAATCCAGAACTTCCTTGAGTGAGAGCCCAACGGGACCGGAGAGCTCCTGACTGGCTGTAGACCACATTCCGAGGTGCACTTAATGCCGACTGTGATCCTCCAGAGAAGGTGCCGATTCTGAACTGTGACATCATAATCTGCAGCTTGGAGCCCAGCCACGTGTGAGGAGCTCTGACCATCAGGCTGCTCTCAGATCATCTCACGCCCTCTGCTGTCGATTCCTGACAGGGGTCGCTGACACACCCGGGAGGCCAGGGCCCCCAGAGGCCCCCAGAGAGCCCCAGAGGCCCCCACAGGCCCCCAGAGGCCCCCAGAGAGCCCCAGAGGGCCCCAGAGGCCCCCAGAGGCCCCCAGAGGCCCCCACAGGCCCCCACAGGCCCCCACAGGCCCCCAGAGGGCCCCACAGCTGCTGGCCATGTGTGGCGTCATGGTCAGCACACTTTGCACTGCATGCAGTTACAGTCCCGGCCGCTAGGGGGAAACGTAGACTCATTTGGATCAAACCGGTTAAAAAGAGCGTGGTTACATATTTGAATCCAAATATGATTGAAGCCACTATTGTGAAAGACGTAATTAAAGATGTTTAAACTACAGAGACCCTGTGACCAATGAGTTAGCTTGAGTTAGCTTTTAGTTAGCTTTGAGTTAGCGTTGAGTTAGCTTTGAGTTAGCGTTGAGTTAGCTTTGAGTTAGCTTTGAGTTAGCGTTGAGTTAGCGTTGAGTTAGCTTTGAGTTAGCGTTGAGTTAGCTTGAGTTAGCTTTTAGTTAGCTTTGAGTTAGCGTTGAGTTAGCTTTGAGTTAGCTTTGAGTTAGCTTGAGTTAGCTTGAGTTAGCTTTGGTCACATCATCCTGCTGCTCCGCACATCTGGAATATTCTGGAAGTTAGTCTTCAACAATCACTTTGCTCCTTTTCTCAGCTCTTTTCCATTTTGTCTTGATTTAGAGTTTTCTTATATTATAAAGCAAACATGAGAACACATGTACTGGGAGTACTGGGAGTACTGGGTGTACTGGGTGGTGGTAACTTGGAGTACTGGGAATACTGGGTGTACTGGGTGTACTGGTGGTGGTAACTGGGAGTACTGGGTGTACTGGGAGTACTGGGTGGTGGTAACTGGGTGTACTGGGAGTACTGGGTGTACTGGGAGTACTGGGGGTGGTAACTGGGAGTACTGGGTTTACTGGGTGTACTGGGAGTACTGGGAGTACTGGGTGTACTGGGAGTACTGGGAGTACTGGGAGTACTGGGTGTACTGGGAGTACTGGGTGGTGGTAACTGGGATGGAGTCCAACCAGCAGAGCTGCTGTGGGGAGGCACCAACTCCACCAGTCAAGACAGATTAGGTGTGATGGGATCGCTGATGGTGCGTCTGACCTACAATCTGCTGCCTCTCTGAGCAGAGGTTTCCATGGGAACCAGCCCTGGGCTCCTCTAATCTCTTGTTGTGCAGCCCTCACTCATCTAAGGAAGCTGCATTCCTTTTTTTGTCAGGCCCATATTTTTCTGCTCTATTTCCCCCACTGAGCTCCCTCTCTTTCCTCCCTCCCTCTCTCTCCCCTCTCCTCCTCTCTCCCCTCTCCTCCCTCCCTCCTCCTCCCCTCTCCTCCCTCTCTCTCCTCTCCTCCCCTCTTCCTCCCCTCTCCTCCTCTCTCCCCCCTCTCCTCCCCCTCTCCTCCCTCTCTCCTCCCTCTCTCCTCCTCTCTCCTCCCCTCTCCTCCTCTCTCCTCCCCTCTCCTCCCCTCTCCTCCCCTCTCCTCTCCTCCCCTCTCCTCCCTCTCTCCTCCTCCTCTCTCCTCCCCTCTCCTCTCCCTCTCTCCTCCTCTCTCCTCCCCTCTCCTCCCCTCTCCTCCCTCTCTCCTCCCCTCTCCTCCCTCTCTCCCCTCTCCTCCCTCCTCCTCCCCCTCTCCTCCCCTCTCCTCCCCTCTCCTCCCCTCTCCTCCCTCTCTCCTCCCCTCTCCTCCCCTCTCCTCCCCTCTCCTCCCCTCTCCTCCCTCTCTCCTCCCTATCTCCTCCCCTCTCCTCCCTCTCTCCTCCCCTCTCCTCCCTCTCTCCCTCTCTCCTCCCCTCTTCCTCCCCTCTCCTCCTCTCTCTCCTCCCCTCTCCTCCCTCTCTCCTCCCCCTCTTTGTTAATAATAATAAAATAACTCACAACAATCAGGTTTGCAGGATTTAAGGCGCAGTGAAACCCCAGAGGGCAAATTACCACATTATCATTACATCTGTCACCC
>NC_079527.1:15554074-15654074 GCF_003711565.1 Takifugu flavidus | reverse complement strand
CAGTTGTGCTCAAATTACAGGAAGCAAAGAAGCGACATGACAAATGTCTAGTCACGAAAGGAGGGCAACATATACTAATACAACCCCCACCCCTGCCCCCACCCCCGCCCTCGCCAGCCCTCGCCAGCCCTCGCCAGCCCTCACCAGCCCACACTGTCCCCATTTCCCTGCTCCACGCTCCCATCAGCAGCTCCAGCCAATGACAGCAGCCTGCCTCCTTTTGGCTGCACTGTTCCTCATTATGGACCAATGGAATAGCTGTTGTCTTTGAAGCCCCGCCCCCTCCTGATGATGATGATGGTGGCAATGATGATGATGATGGTGATGATGATGATGATGGTGGCGATGATGATGATGGTGGTGGCGATGATGATGATGGTGATGATGATGGTGATGATGATGATGGTGGTGGCGATGATGGTGGTGATGATGGTGGTGGTGATGATGATGATGGTGCGATGATGATGATGATGGTGGCGATGATGGTGATGATGATGATGGTGGCGATGATGATGATGGTGGTGGCGTTGATGGTGATGATGATGATGATGATGATGGTGGCGATGATGATGATGGTGGTGGCGTTGATGGTGATGATGATGATGATGGTGGCAATGATGATGGTGATGATGATGGTGGTGATGATGATGATGGTGATGATGATGATGATGGTGGCAATGATGATGGTGATGATGATGGTGGTGATGATGGTGGTGGTGATGATGATGATGGTGGCGATGATGATGATGGTGATGATGATGATGGTGGTGATGATGGTGGTGGTGATGATGGTGATGATGATGATGATGATGATGATGATGATGGTGGCAATGATGATGGTGATGATGATGGTGGTGATGATGGTGGTGGTGGTGATGATGATGGTGGCGATGATGATGATGGTGATGATGATGGTGATGATGATGATGATGGTGGCGATGATGGTGATGATGATGGTGGTGGTGATGATGATGGTGATGATGATGATGATGGTGGCGATGATGATGATGGTGATGATGATGATGGTGGTGATGATGATGATGGTGGCGATGATGGTGATGATGATGGTGGCGATGATGATGATGGTGATGATGATGATGGTGATGATGATGATGGTGGTGATGATGGTGGCGATGATGATGATGATGACCTCTGAGCTGAGGTCACCTCTCAGGGAAGACAGGTGTGGGGTGGAAAAAAGTGTGTGTGTGTGTGTCTGTGTGTGGGTGTGTGTGTGATGTGTGTGTGGTGGGTGTGTGTGTGGTGGGTGTGTATGTGTGTGTGTGTGTGTGTGTTGTGTGTGTGTGTGTGTGTGTGTGCAGGCAGCACTGAATCGGTCTGACATGGATCGTGGTCCGATATTGACACACGCAGACAGGCAGGGAGGAGAGAGTGGCGCTGATCCATGACACCCACATTCTGTTAGATTCTGTGATTGATTCCGTTTGGTTCCAAGTTCAAATGATTAGTTTGATATAATAAACCTGCTTTGTAATTGATTATCCATTGATTACAGGCGTTGGTTTGGTGATTTTTTTTAATTGAAATTGTTATTGTGCTGGAATTCATTGAAAATCAAATCATGTTTTCAAGTTTTGTCGAATTTTTCAAAGTGTTTGTGGAGTTTAAATTAACATAGTTTAAATTAAATATATGTAGTTTAAATTGACATAGTTTAAGCACCAGATGTTTTGACTGTGTGTGTTGGACTTTGTGGAAGAGGTTTCGGACTGTTGGAGGTTTAAGACTGTTGGAGGTTTCAGACTGTTGGAGGTTTCAGACTGTTGGAGGTTTCAGACTGTTGGAGGTGTCAGACTGTTGGAGGTGTCAGACTGTTGGAGGTTTCGGACTGTTGGAGGTTTCAGACTGTTGGAGGTTTCAGACTGTTGGAGGTGTCAGACTGTTGGAGGTGTCGGACTGTTGGAGGTTTCGGACTGTTGCAGGTTTCAGACTGTTGAGGTTTGGGACTGTTGGAGGTTTCAGACTGTTGGAGGTTTCAGACTGTTGGAGGTTTAAGACTGTTGGAGGTTTCAGACTGTTGAAGGTTTCAGACTGTTGGAGGTTTCAGACTGTTGGAGGTTTCAGACTGTTGGAGGTTTAAGACTGTTGGAGGTTTCGGACTGTTGGAGGTTTCGGACTGTTGGAGGTTTGGGACTGTTGAAGCCAGCAGTGTGTGAGTGAGATGCTGCTGTAGCACAGAGGCACATTCAGAGGAACCGTCCCTCCTGCTCCCTTCTTGGCCGAGTCTGTGGGAATTGGTTCCGGGTCAGCGCTCGTGGCCTCTTTATTCCTGTTCAGCGCAGCTCTGACACCTGGCCCGCCGCTCCCTTCCAGCTCCTCATTAATTGCTGCTGATGCTAACAGGAAGCGAGCAGCCGTAAAAATGGGCCATTGGGCTGCAACACTGGTTGCTCTTATTGGAGGAGAGGAGGCTCCATTTTAGATGCAGCTCAACGTACATCGCTGACGTTCTGCCAAATGTGGATTCTCCTGAAAACTGCTCCAGCTCCACAACATCTCTGATCCAGAGCTGTGGGGGGGACCTGGACAGCCCGGCACTGTCCCGGCTGTCCTCAGTGTCTCACAGCCATATGTGGATGCCTTCACGCTCCGCTGGTCCCTGACGTGACCCGGCCGTGTGCCAGTGAGACCGAACCCACAGAACCAGGAGAAGATCCGGCTTTGGCAGCTGGGGGGACGGGTGGTGTGACGTTTGTGATGAACTCTGACTCTGCTGAGAAGCTCAGAGGGAAGAAGCTCTGCTCCGCTGCAGACTGTCAGGATTCTGTGAATAATTGAACACGCGCAGGAAACGGAGCGGAGCAGCACGCTTGCGTCTGACACGCTTCCTCCTGCGCCGCGGAGCGACGACACGGCCGCCGCTCCTCGCGCCGGGTCATTCATGCCCAGGAAGAAGACAGACGCACCCTGTGGTGTCTGTCAGGGTCACTTCAGACTGAAGTCGGCCCGGTTCTGGTCCTCAGTCCAGACCGTCAGACAGGACCGCGGGTGAGGACAGAGACTCAGCTGATCCAGTCCAGGACCTTCGTCCATACGTCTTGTTTGAAATGCTGCTTCTTAACGCACCGGACGTGTGACCGGTCCAATCGTTCATATCGATCTTTTAGAACTGCAGATGCTAATGTGCCTGTTTTACACATCAGACCCAGAATTAAGGCCACAATCTGAAGTGAGACCCTCGTGGCCGTCGGCACATGAAGATGAAAAAAGGCAGTTTAGACTGGAATGTTTTTAGCTGCACTGTTCACGTTCTGTCGCCCTCTAGTGGCACCAGGAGGCACTGACTAAAGCCGCTGCTCGTCTCCCAGCCGTCTGCTCTGTATGGACGCGCGCACGCTTCCAGCCTCCCCATTGGCTGAGGTCCTTTCCCACAATCCTTTGGGTTGTTTATCACATATTTACCAGTGAGGGTTGCTGTGAGTCCTTATCCAACCAGGGGTCATTTTAACGCTGTTTCTCTGTTTACCACCTTTACCTGCAGAGGTGCTGATGGACTCGACAACAGCAACAGCAGAACTGGGCTGGACCATCAACCCGTCTCAAGGGGTGAGTGGAAGAAACCGTGAGATGCTGCTGGGCATTAGGTAGAAACCTGCAAGCAGGCCTCCTGTGGCGTAATCGGGTCAACTTATTAGCACATTAAAACATCAACTGGATACTTTAAACATTAGCTTCCACTGGCTCCGCCCCCTCCACAGCTGCTCACTGCCCTGGTTGAAGGTGCCTGAATACACATGTAAAATGCATTAATTCACTCATTTGAAACATACTTTTTAGAAAGGTGGCTACATTTTTAAGGTTAAATGTCTTTTATGCCAATATTTGTGTGGAGGTTCATGTAAACATCTTCATCTAAAGGTTCTCGTCATGCTCTTCCTCTTCTAGTGGGAAGAAGTTAGCGGCTACGATGAAAACATGAACACCATCCGCACGTACCAGGTGTGTAACGTCTTTGATGCCAGCCAGAACAACTGGGTACGCACCAAATACATCCGGCGCGGCGGCGCTCAGCGGATCCACGTGCAGATGAAGTTTTCAGTGCGTGACTGCAGCTCGATACCCAACGTTCCCGGCTCGTGTAAGGAAACCTTCAACCTTTACTACTACGAGTCGGACTCGGACACGGCCACCCCTTCATCCCCACCCTGGATGGAGAACCCGTGGGTGAAAGTGGACACCATAGCTGCTGATGAGAGCTTCTCTCAGGTCGACCTCGGGGGGCGCATCATGAAAATCAACAGTGAAGTTCGCAGTTTTGGGCCGGTTTCCCGGAATGGCTTCTACCTGGCTTTCCAGGACTACGGCGCCTGCATGTCCCTCATTGCTGTTCGAGTCTTCTACAGGAAGTGTCCTCGCGTGATTCAGAACGGTGCTGTTTTCCCTGAGACTCTTTCTGGAGCCGAGAGCACCTCTCTGGTAGCAGCCAGGGGGGTGTGCGTTCCCAACGGGGAGGAGGTGGACGTGCCCATCAAGCTCTACTGTAACGGGGAGGGCGAGTGGATGGTGCCGATCGGCCGCTGCATGTGCAAAGCTGGCTACCAACCGGTGGAGAACGCAACAGCCTGCAGAGGTAAGAAGGCCGCTGTAGCCGATGGCTACTGTAATCAACCAGTCCACTCATCACCAGGGACGGGCCCCATCCAGAACTTTGACTTTGGTGGCCCAACGCTAGTTTCAATTTTTGCTGTGATATTTGGTAGCAGCATGTGTTTTGTTTCAATTCAATTCAACACTATTTCTACATTTATACCAATGATGGACAGGTGGAAGGAGGAGGAAGGGAGATTGGGCAGGTTCTACTGTTGAAGGTTCAGGAACCAGGTTCTGCAGCCAGCACACTGACCTGCTGCTCTCAACGTCTCCACGTGTGCCGGATCTCGGCCTCTTCGGAGGTCAAGAGCCGTTTTTTTGACATCCGGTGCACACGGTGGAGATGATTCTGACTTTAGCCAGCTGATCATTAATCCTGATCAGGTCTGGGGTACCTGATCATGTCTGGGGTACCTGATCATGTCTGGAGTACCTGATCATGTCTGGGGTACCTAATCAGGTCTGGGGTACCTAATCAGGTCTGGGGTACCTAATCAGGTCTGGGGTACCTAATCAGGTCTGGGTACCTAATCAGGTCTGGGGTACCTGATCATGTCTGGAGTACCTGATCATGCCTGGGCACCTAAACAGGTCTGGGGTACCTGATCATGTCTGGGATACCTGATCATGTCTGGGGTACCTAATCAGGTCTGGAGTACCTGATCATGTCTGGGGTACCTAATCAGGTCTGGGGTACCTGATCATGTCTGGGGTACCTAATCATGTCTGGGGTACCTGATCAGGTCTGGGGTACCTAATCAGGTCTGGGGTACCTAATCAGGTCTGGGGTACCTAATCAGGTCTGGGTACCTAATCATGTCTGGGGTACCTAATCAGGTCTGGGGTACCTAATCAGGTCTGGGTACCTAATCATGTCTGGAGTACCTGATCATGTCTGGGGTACCTAATCAGGTCTGGGGTACCTAATCAGGTCTGGGTACCTAATCATGTCTGGGGTACCTGATCATGTCTGGGGTACCTAATCATGTCTGGGGTACCTGATCATGTCTGGGGTACCTAATCATGTCTGGGGTACCTGATCAGGTCTGGGGTACCTGATCATGTCTGGGGTACCTAATCATGTCTGGGGTACCTGATCATGTCTGGGGTACCTGATCATGTCTGGGCACCTAAACAGGTCTGGGGTACCTGATCATGTCTGGGGTACCTGATCAGGTCTGGGGTACCTGATGTGTGACCTGATCCTCTTAAAGGTTCAGTTCTTGAATCTGCGGATGGAGGTCAAAGGATTTCCTCTCCAGAGATTCAAACAAGGCCGACTTACTTCTTTATTGTCTCGGACGTCAAGAGAAGAACCAGCTGACTGATGCATTTAGGCCCAAATCGTGTTGGAGGTAAATAAACATGAACCATAAATCAGTCAGTGCTGAGACAGGAGGAGCAGCTGATCCGGTCCCCTGGTGTTCAGGCCTGCAGACAGCAGAGCCAACAGAACCTGAAGGAGGTCTAGTCTGTGTCACTTCAGTCAGCTGACCTTTAGGAGACGTACGAGCAGCTCAGCCAGAAAAAGGAGACGCAGATGGGTTTGGATCTGAAGGTAGCCACCAGCACCGCGTCAGCCGATTCCATCTGAAGCGGTTCTTGTGCGGCCTGCTCGGGTCGGGTCACCTCTCCTCCTAAATGCTCCCGTATTTCCTGTTTGCCCTCCAGCTTGTCTTTCCGGCTTCTTCAAGGCTGCACAGGGAGATGAGAAGTGTCAGCAATGCCCCATGAACAGCAGGACCACGAACGAGGGCGCCACCAACTGCGTCTGCCGCTCCGGCTACTACCGCACCGACGCCGACCCGCAGCAGATGCCCTGTACAAGTATGTGTCACCGCCACACGGCGAGCTTGAGCCGCGACGCCCGTGTTGGCGGCGCTGCCTGATCACGTGTGTCTGCTGCAGCTGTTCCCTCAGCTCCGCGGAGCGTCATCTCCATCGTGAACGAGACGTCTCTGAGGTTAGAGTGGAGTCCACCGCAGGAGGGCGGCGGCCGGGAAGACGTGGTCTACAACATCATCTGCAAGAGCTGCGGCAGCGGCCGCGGCGGCTGCACCCGCTGTGGGGACAACGTGCAGTTTGTCCCCCGTCAGCTGGGACTGATGGACACCCACGTCCACATCAGCGACCTGCTGGCTCACACCCAGTACACCTTTGAGATCCAGGCTGTCAACGGCGTCTCGGACCAGAGCCCATATTCACCCCAGTTTGCTTCAGTCAACATCACCACCAACCAGGCGGGTGAGGATCCTCCGGCTCTTGACAGGTTCCTGCTTTCGGCACATTCTCTCTTCATTTCTTCTTTGTTGGTTCCAGCACCATCAGCGGTGTCCATCATCCACCAGGTCAACAGGAGCCCGACTAGCATCACTCTGTCCTGGTCCCAGCCCGACCAGCCCAACGGAGTCATCCTGGAGTACGAGCTGCAGTACTACGAGAAGGTGCTGAGCTCAGTTAGGAGGCTCTTCTGGGTCTCACACACACACACACACACACACACACACACACACACACACACACACACACACACACACACACAGCTCAGGAATCATGGTGCTCACTTGTCTGATTCCTCCTGCAGAACCAGGCTGAGTGGAACGCATCTTTGACAAAGAGTCAGACAAACACAGCTGTCATTCGAGGGTTGAAATCCGGAACCATCTACGTCTTCCAAGTTCGGGCTCGGACCGTTGCTGGATTTGGACGTTTCAGTGGCAAAATGTACTTTCAAACAATGACTGAAGGTAAGGAACGTGATCAAGGGTTGGGGAGTCGGTGCTGTGTCCTCGGCGGGGTTGTCATGTGTGTTTCGTGTCCTCTGTAGAAGAATATAACTCCAGCATCCACGAGAAGCTCCCGCTCATCATCGGCTCGGCTGCAGCCGGCCTGGTTTTCATCATTGCCGTCACGGTTCTGATAATCGTCTGCCGCAGGTGAATCATTAGGTCGCCTCTCCAGTCTAAAGGGGAGCTTTTTTCAAGTCCCACAACACATATTTATAACGTCTGCATTGTAATGGTGGGAACCATTGACGTGGGTCTCCCTCCACCCCGACAAACGCACCTTGACGTGCGCTCTCGTGCATCTGTGTCTGCAGCAGGAGAAGTTCGGAGCGGACAGACTCGGAGTACACAGACAAGCTGCAGCAGCATTACACCAGCGGGCACAGTAAGTAGCAGAGGTTCTGTTGGTGGAGCTGCAGCTTCTTCTCCTCCTCTCCGTCGCTCGGGGCCTGTACAGCTCTTGCTGTCTCTTCCGTCTTTTTGTTGAAGTGTCACCAGGAATGAAGATCTACATCGACCCGTTCACATACGAGGACCCCAATGAAGCCGTCAGAGAGTTCGCCAAGGAGATCGACATTTCCTGCGTCAAGATTGAACAAGTCATCGGTGCAGGTCGACTTCTCCTCCTTTGCTCTTTAGATATCTCGCAGATCACCAACATCAGAATCCCTCCACGTTTACGACCATGAAGGGAAACGTGTTTTTGATGCTCCTGGTCTGGACAGGTGAGTTTGGGGAGGTGTGCAGTGGAAACCTGCGCCAGCCGGGAAAGAGAGAGATCCTGGTGGCGATCAAGACCCTGAAGGTAGGCTACACGGAGCGGCAGAGGCGGGACTTCCTGAGCGAGGCGTCTATTATGGGTCAGTTCGACCATCCCAACATCATTCACCTGGAGGGGGTGGTGACCAAGAGCAGCCCCGTGATGATCATCACTGAGTTCATGGAGAACGGCTCCCTGGACTCCTTCCTCAGGGTAACAGCGACACGGCCAAGCACCAAAGCACCAAAGAGCTTCATCAGACTCAAATGTGTCTTTTTTCTTTCAAGCAAAACGACGGGCAGTTCACAGTGATCCAGTTAGTGGGAATGCTGCGCGGAATAGCAGCAGGGATCAAGTACCTGTGTGACATGAACTACGTCCATCGGGATCTGGCCGCAAGGAACATCCTGGTCAACAGCAATTTGGTGTGCAAAGTGTCCGACTTTGGTCTGTCCCGGTTCCTGGAGGACGACACCTCAGACCCCACCTACACCAGCGCTCTGGTGAGTCTTCATCCAGACTGGAGCTCTGCGGGTTTTAAACGTGTTTGACGGAATTCCCGGCCTCTTACTTCCAGGGAGGGAAAATTCCCATTCGATGGACGGCTCCAGAGGCCATCCAGTACAGGAAGTTCACCTCCTCCAGTGACTGCTGGAGTTATGGTATCGTGATGTGGGAGGTGATGTCTTATGGAGAGAGGCCCTACTGGGACATGAGCAACCAGGACGTGAGTGGAAAGCTCGACCAGAATGTTGGTCACAGATGAAAAGATGAAGCTCTCTGAGCACCAAAACTGGCCACAACTGGTTTTTCTGCAGGTCATCAATGCCATCGAGCAGGACTACCGGTTGCCGCCTCCTATGGACTGTCCCAGTGCGCTTCACCAGTTGATGCTGGACTGTTGGCAGAAAGAACGCAACAACAGGCCCAAATTCAGCCAGATCGTCAGCACGCTGGACAAAATGATCCGCAACCCCAACAGCCTGAAGGCCATGACGCCACTGTCCTCCAGGTACCGCCCGCCGCCTCTGGCCTGCACGTACCATCTCGCTCGGGCTGATTGCTCCCTTTTGTCTTCTTCCAGTGTTCATTTACCTCTTCTGGATCGCAGCACGCCCGACTTCTCATCTTTCAGCACAGTGGACGAGTGGCTGGACGCCATTAAGATGGGCCAGTATAAGGAGAACTTTGCCAGCGAAGGCTTCACCAGCTTTGAGATGGTGTCTCAGATGACCATGGAGTAAGTTCCATTCCTGACATCTTCCCTCTAGCCCCCCGCTAACGTACCGACCTGTGGTCAGATGAATAATGACGGCTGCTGCTGAGACAGGAACGCTCCTTTTTCTTCAGGGACATCCTCAGAGTGGGAGTGACGCTGGCTGGCCACCAGAAAAAGATCCTCAACAGCATCCAGCTGATGAGAGCGCAGATGAATCAGATCACGTCGGTGGAGGTGTGAGGGCTGGAGGAGTCCGGAGCTGCGTCTGCAGGGGACCTTCAGCTGGACCCTCTGTCCTCCACACAGGTGCCACCTCTTCCTCCAGACCGTCTCAGGAAGCTTCCAACAGTCTGCAGCACAGTTGTTTGGGTCATTTAGTAGCTGCGCCAGGTAAAACTCACCCCCCCAGTCTTCAACCTGAACTCTTGTCTTTCCTCTTTCACTCAGTGGAAACTCGTCACGTTTGCAGCTTCACTAAACTACCAAAAACACGACCAGACTCTAAATCCCTCTTCCTACTCACACAATCAGCTCAGATTCCATAAAACACCCGATTTTGGGGGCTTGTCAGTTTGTGATGGCCTAATCCAGGTAGCCGAGGTTTAAAATGCAAACGAATCACTGAAACCAGAAAACTACAGGTGACAGAAGCCCGACAGCAAAGAGGCTCAAGAAGGTCACGACAGGAACCGCAGAAGGAGTCGGAGCGGCCGCGGGGTTCTGCTGACATCCACAGAGGTGCTGGAGGAATTCCAGGTGATTCCAGGTGATTCCAGCCAGCTGATGGACAGGTGTGAACCCTGAGACTCACCTGCAGTGGGACGTGGACGTCCTCCTCTCACGTGGCTTCAGACAGAGGACAGATTTATGTGTCCTGATTTCACAAAGTTCTGTTATTCACAGGAACCAAACAGCCCCTTTTGTACATATCAGTAGAGTTTGTCTGAATGTCTCATGACCTTTTGACCTCTGATGTGCAGTTTGAAGCCTTTGCATCCGTGTTTCTTCCTTGATGAACCAGTCGAGCGCGTTGGCTCTCACCTCCGCCTGCCCAGGTGTTCCAGAGGTCTCTTCCCATGATTACAGGGCAGCTTCAGGGCTCCTCGCGTACACGTCCACCTTCATCACGGCCCCTCTGCCTCTGGGGGGGCAGCTACTCAGACGATACACGACCTCGTCACCATCTCGTGTGGCTCCCCAGGGCTCCTGGGGGGGTGTCAGGTGACTGTCAGCTAGTGTGTGTGTTCATCCTCTCAGGTTTACTGCCAGTCATACAGGACCTGTGTGTGACGCCATGATGACCTCTGACCCCTGCTGGTAGAAACTGGTTTGGTCCTTCTGTGGTTTAAGATGATTTCAGGAACCCCCCCCCCCCCTCCACACACAGACTCAAAACTATTTAGTCATTTTATTTATTTTTGTGGCATTTTATTTTAAAAAGTGTTTTTATGGCGCTTTTATAATTTATACACCAGAGTTCATCCAACTGGACGTTTGCTGAGCTTCATGTCGTGTCTGGATGGTTTTTATTGAAGGTTTTTCAGTGTTTTTTTGTATGTTCTATTTCATTTTCAGTGTTTTTAGCACAGCTCACAGATTAATGTCTTATTTATGAAGCTCTGCCTACAAACCCTTCCAGTGCTTCTTGTAAATGTTAGAATCTCCTCATTCGGATGAGGAACCAGTGGCACCGCAGAACACCTCCCAATCACACTTGTTCTGAACCGGCCATGTTATTATAAATCCTTCTGCATTTTTGGGTCAGTGCTTCCATTGGATCCTTTTCATGAATCAGGTTCTAAAAGCTGGTGTTCGCTGCTTTTTCTTGTCTCCTGTTCTAAAGGTGATTAAAAAAAAGGGAAATATTCCCAAAAATGTGACGTGTTGATTGACAAAAGAGGGAAAAACATTCCAGTATTAATGCTGCAAAGACAAAACTTACACTGTAAAACTGAGAGGAAAAAAAGCTTCTGGCAGTGAGATGATAATTCTGAATGTAATGTTGGTCTCAGAAGGTTCCTGGTCGACTCTTATCAAACGTGGCCCAAGCAGCCAAAATCCAGGATGCGTTCAAACAGGTCAAATGTGTGTTTCTATTTCCAAACATCGTCCCACTGCATAAAGTGTCTGTTCAACGCGTCCCGTCTTCTTTGAGAACCAGCGTTTTCATGCAGGTCCCACGTTGAGACACGGAGCTGCTTTCATGTAAAATATGTGTGTTTGTGCATGTTTATCTTTGAACATATTCTCTCTGTTATGTGGACTGAAGCAGAGCAGCTCCTCCTCCTCCTCAGACACACACACACACACACACACACACACACACACACACACACACACACACTCAGCGGGGAGGAAAGCTCTTCCACAACCTTCCGTTTCCGTTGGGGTTTAAAAGTTCTGCTGCTTTCACAGCTCTGTGATATTGTGTCACGTGTGTTATGATTAAAGGCCCCTCTATGCTCCACAGACGCACAAACACACTGGACGCTGGCGCACAGGCACTTTGCTCACGTCCGTGTTGTGGCACACTGAGGCCCTGCAGCACAGCAGCAGCGCTGTCCAGCCCACAGTCTCGTCCCCGCGTCCCCTGTAGACTCATGGGTCCTGGCAAACCTAAATGTCCCTTATGTGAAGGAGGTTCTTTTCACTGTATCAGTGAGGGAGCATCACCAGGAGCCAAGGGGCCCTTCAGGCCCTTCAGGCCCTTCAGGCCCTTCAGGCCCTTCAGGCCCTTCGTCTGCTGCTGCCCTCAAAGCACCAAGTTGTCATTGTGAGACGATACTAACGGACTCGTGTTGAAGCTTTTCTTTCTCACAACACAGCTTTTTTTTAATTGTTAGAGAAAGTAAGTGGGGGGGGAATCACTGCTTTACCTGCTGTGGTTGGGATGTGGGCGAGCTCACACGGTCCACCTGGTCCCCCCAGCGAGACCAGAACAGATCCAGCAGTGGAGCCGTAGATCCACCTGTCTGTCACTTCCCTCCGTTAGCATGAGCAGTCAGAGATCCCCCCCCCTCCCCCGAACATCTAAGATCTGTCAATAAAGCGAGGTTTTCCGTTGTGTTCACCAGGTTCGGATCGCGTTGTGTTCTGTGTGAGACGTGGTTCCATTTTTATCTGGTTCTAGTATCGTCTCATGATGTCCAGTAGAGCTGACCGATGAAAACAAACTCCTAGAATTTAGCACAGAGCTCCTGCATCCTTCCCTTTAATGCCGCTTCCTGCATCCTTCCCTTAACGCCGCTTCCTCCTTCATCCTTCCCTTTAACGCCGCCTCCTGCATCCTTCCCTTTAACGCCGCCTCCTGCATCCTTCCCTTTAACACCGCCTCCTGCATCCTTCCCTTTAACGCCGCTTCCTCCTTCATCCTTCCCTTTAACGCCGCCTCCTGCATCCTTCCCTTTAACGCCGCCTCCTGCATCCTTCCCTTAACGCCGCCTCCTGCATCCTTCCCTTAACGCCGCTTCCTGCATCCTTCCTTTAATGCCGCCTCCTGCATCCTTCCCTTTAACGCCGCCTCCTGCATCCTTCCCTTTAACGCCGCCTCCTGCATCCTTCCCTTTAACGCCGCTTCCTCCTTCGCTCACGACAGTTGAGATCCGGCCCGACGCAGTCAGGTTCTGAAGGATCTGCTCACACTCTCTTCTTCCAGCCTTCTTCCACCACTGTGATTCCACTGGGACCTGTTCTGTGTGATTATTGGATGGTTTTCCTGTGGATGACGTGCTCTTCTCAGTTATTTGTAATACTGTCATTGGTTTATTTTGTACAAAAGAAATGAAAAGTGATGAAAGAAAACACAACAAACTGCGTTTTGTAGCAACTGTCTTCAATAAAAGTGCATAAAAAGGTGATTTCAGTTGTGCAGCTTTGTGTCTCTGACCGTCTCAGCCGTCAGGAATTACGCCACAAATTCTAGAATTTCCCACGAAAACGTGAGGCAGCAGTCGTCTGCAGCATCACATACGTGCACGTCGTGCACCTCCAACTGTGACCCATCGTCAGTCAGGCAGCCAAAGGGTCCAAGCGCCAAATCAGGCTGCAACGCAGAGTTTGGACACCAGACAGGGAGGACAGTTGTCCTGTCCCCTGTGGAATAAAACATCCCAACCATTCAGGCCAATATGGACGTGGACATTGTTGATAATACCAGCCTGCAACCTGTGACCCCCTCTGTCCCAGCATAACCAGTCTATTACCCCCTCTGTCCCAGTAGAACCAGTCTATTACCCCCTCTGTCCCAGCATAACCAGTCTATTACCCTCTCTGTCCCAGTATAACCAGTCTATTACCCTCTCTGTCCCAGTATAACCAGTCTATTACCCTCTCTGTCCCAGTAGAACCAGTCTATTACCCTCTCTGTCCCAGTATAACCAGTCTATTACCCCCTCTGTCCCAGTAGAACCAGTCTATTACCCCCTCTGTCCCAGTAGAACCAGTCTATTACCCCCTCTGTCCCAGTAGAACCAGTCCATTGAACCCCTCTGTCCCAGTATAACCAGTCTTTGACCCTCTCTGTCCCAGTATAACCAGTCCATTGAACCCCTCTGTCCCAGTATAACCAGTCATTGACCCTCTCTGTCCCAGTATAACCAGTCATTGACCCTCTCTGTCCCAGTATAACCAGTCTTTGACCCCCTCTGTCCCAGTATAACCAGTCTTGACCCTCTCTGTCCCAGTATAACCAGTCATTGACCCTCTCTGTCCCAGTATAACCAGTCTTTGACCCCCTCTGTCCCAGTATAACCAGTCTTTGACCCTCTCTGTCCCAGTTTAACCAGTCCATTGAACCCCTCTGTCCTCTGTGCGTGCATGTGTGTTGGGTGGTCGGTCTTGCTAATCCGAACACGTTTGCTAGCTTCCTCAACAAGCCCCGCCCCTCTGCTCTGTTTACCTCTGTGCTAATCCTGTCCTCTCACACATCCCCCCTCCCGCCCTTGCTGCTCTCTTGCGTGCGCCCCCCTTTGGCTCCTCCCTCCTCCTCTTAAAGCCAGCAGGCACCTCTTTGATCCGGCTGCTGTTACACAATCTCCTGGAATATATTTCGATGGCTTTTGGAGTTCTTTGTGCTTTGAGGTGCAGCAGCGCAGAGGGACGCTAATGGCTATCTGAAATGTTGTTGTCTGACCTCTCCGTCCCCTTCCCGTTCCTTTGTTTACATGCTGTCCATCCATCCATCCGTCTCCCCTCACCCCCCATCTCCTGATTAATGCCACCGCCCCCCCGACAATGTTCCCATGCATTAACTGGCTGCAACCTTTCCTGGCGTTAATCTCCTCCACCTTGATCACGCGTGTTCATAGTTGTCCGTCCAGCTGTGTGTGTCCAGACCACCACACTGTGGACTGCACTGGCCGAGGTCTAACCGGTGTCCCCACCTCCATCCCTCTGGACGTCCGCCGCCTGCTGCTCTCCAACAACTGGATTCCTTGGATCCCCTCTGACTTCCTGGTGCTGTACAGTGACCTGGTTTATCTGGACCTGAGGAACAACTCCCTCTCTGGGCTGGAGCCTGGGACCCTCACCACCTCCTCTCGATTGGTCTTCTTGGATCTTGGGAGCAACAACTTGACAGAAATTCCCTCTGGGACATTTGGGGAGTCCAGGAGTTTGATCAAACTGCGACTGGGGAACAACCCCCGCCTGAGCATGGTGGGGAGCGACGCCTTCACAGGGCTGACCTCTCTGAGGGAGCTGGAGCTGGAGCAGAATGGCCTGACGCAGCTGGATGTGGGCATCCTGGAGTCGCTGCCGTCCCTCAGAGTCCTGCGTCTGGAGGGGAACCCCTGGCTCTGCAGCTGCCGCTTCGCCAACCTGTTTTTATGGATGCTGGAGAATCGCCACAAACTCCCAAAGGGTAAGACCCCCCCACCCCCCCCACCCCACCACCAAGACAGAACCGGACTCAGTCGAGGGAGTTTTGGACCACACGTTTGTGCCTCTGTGACGTCGGTGAAGGGACCGACCAAAGCAGACGAACACAGAGGGGTTTGTCAGATTGGGACAGATTAGCTACACCCCTAACATTGACCCTTGACCCCATGACCTCACCTGCTCTCTGCTCACATCACCTGGCATCACGTGCTCTGAAGTGAATGTGACACAATTACAAATCCTCCTAGTTAATCCACCATCCAGCGTCGCTATTTCCTGTTAGAATGCAGAAACCCTCTTAACACACACACACACACACACACACACACACACACACACATTTTACACACAAACATGCAGAGAAACAAACCGTGTCTGGCTGCTCTTTGTAGCCACACGTGACTAAAATATTACTGAGCAATGAGGTCACTGAGTCCTTTCTACGGAAACCCCCTCCTGATGTTACACACACACACACACACACACACACACACACACACACACACACACGATGACTAGTGATGCATGAGGATTTACATCATTTTACTTCAAACAGCGTTTTTTGCTTATTGCTTCTCTGTGAAATAATTTGCATCAAAGATGAACTGAAGAATAAAAAGGATTTTATGCTGCTTTGTTGTTCCATGCTGATGGTGATACTTTATGATTCTTCAGCCTTTCTACTGGTTTTGCTCCGACTCCTCCCAGATGCTCAAAGGTCGCCGGTCCTTTTTATCCTCTCTTTCCCCTCTTTGATGATGGCCACTAACATCAGCCACATTGTTGATCTGAACCAGTAGCAACATCGTCCTTGCTACAGTCATTTCCCCGTGAGGTTATAGAATAGTTCTGCTGACAGGTTACCGGGGTAACGCACCACTCTTCCACCTCCTAAAGTCTCTTCTTGTTCTGTGTTCCAGGCCTGGAGGAGCAGGAGTGCTCTCTCCCCCTGGACGGCCGCCGGGTTCCTCTCACTTTACTCTCTGAGGAAAGTTTTCGAGAGTGCCGCAGCAACCTCACCCTCACCGATTACCTCATCGTCATCTTCTCTGGCATCTCTGTGTCGGTGGCGGCCATCATGGCGAGCTTCTTCCTGGCCTCCACGGTCCACTGCTTCCAACGTCTCAGCAAAGGCAGCAAGGATGACGAAGAGGAAGGGAATGACTGAGGAGGAGAGAAACCTGTTGCACGGCAAATGGTTCAGGTACGGTTCCTCTGGAGGTCCAGGGAATATGGGAAACAGCTCTGCTCACCTTCCTGAGAAGCATCTAAACTCAGCACTCCTGTGAGGAGAAGACGGGTTCAGGAACGATCAGGAGGAATCAGCATGAGGGGTGTTGTGTTCACTGAATGTAGGAAATTCTCCCTCTGTGTGCCTGAAGGAGCAGAAACACACATCAGCGTTTATGGGAAATCAGACATTTGTGGATGAGACTAAAGTCAGAGATTAGCAAAGAAAAAGGCCCCGGCTTTGGTTTAGGAGGTCACAATGGGAGCTGCTCCCACCTGGTCTCCTAAAGGTCTTCACCTGGATGGACGTTCTCACCTGGATGGACGTTCTCACCTGGATGGACGTTCTACCCTGGATGGACGTTCTCACCTGGCTGGACGTTCTACCCTGGCTGGACGTTGTCATCTGGCTGGACGTTCTACCCTGGCTGGACGTTCTTCCCTGGCTCGACGTTCTCCCCTGGCTGGACGTTCTCCTCTGACTGGACGTTCTCACCTGGATGGACGTTCTCATCTGGATGGACGTTCTCCCCTGGATGGACGTTCTCCCCTGGCTGGACGTTGTCATCTGGCTGGACGTTCTACCCTGGCTGGACGTTCTCACCTGGCTGGACGTTCTACCCTGGCTGGACGTTCTTCCCTGGCTCGACGTTCTCCCCTGGCTGGACGTTCTCCTCTGACTGGACGTTCTCACCTGGATGGACGTTCTCATCTGGATGGACGTTCTCCCCTGGATGGATGTTCTCCCCTGGATGGACGTTCTTCCCTGGCTGGAGTTTCTCCCCTGGATGGACGTTCTCCCCTGGCTGGACGTTCTCCCCTGGATGGACGTTCTCCCCTGGCTGGACGTTCTCCCCTGGCTGGACGTTCTCCCCTGGCTGGACGTTCTCCCCTGGATGGACGTTCTTCCCTGGCTGGACGTTCTCCCCTGGCTGGAGTTTCTCCCCTGGCTGGACGTTCTCATCTGGCTTGACGTTCTTCCCTGGCTGGACGTTCTTCCCTGGCTGGACGTTCTCACCTGGCTGGACGTTCTTCCTGGCTGGACGTTCTTCCCTGGCTGGCCGTTCTCATCTGGCTGGACGTTCTCCCCTGGCTGGACGTTCTCCCCTGGATGGACGTTCTCCCCTGGATGGACGTTCTCCCCTGGCTGGACGTTCTCCCCTGGCTGGACGTTCTCCCCTGGCTGGACGTTCTCCCCTGGATGGACGTTCTCCCCTGGCTGGACGTTCTTCCCTGGCTGGCCGTTCTCATCTGGCTGGACGTTCTCCTCTGACTGGACGTTCTCACCTGGCTGGACGTTCTCACCTGGATGGACGTTCTTCCCTGGATGGACGTTCTTCCCTGGATGGACGTTCTCCCCTGGCTTAACGTTCTACCCTGACTGGACGTTCTCACCTGGATGGACGTTCTCATCTGGATGGACGTTCTCCCCTGACTGTTCACCTCATCTGTCCTCAGTCAGGGTGGAAATGTCTTCCAATCATTATTTGATGAATCAAACTTAAACATACAAACTAAATGATGTCACGATTTCATCTAAAACCATGTTTTGGCGTATTTCAATAGCAGCATCTAATAAAAGCAATGATCATCAAATATGCTGTGTTATTTCTCCAAATTGGAGGAAATAATGTGACTTTTAAACAATATTAAGTGGTTTCATGCTTGACATATGAACAGGTGAAGTGCCTTGCATAGTAGTGGACAAAATATTTCCCTTTTAAGATACATTTCTTCTTCTTACAATAAATAAATGTTTCATTTTGCATTTCTGGGTAGAGATGGTAAGTTATGATGGTAAATTTCGGCAGCAAAAACCAACATTTACAGTTGAAGGAACAGTTGAGGAGCTTAAATGAAGGAAGATTCTGGTTTCCAGGCTGACATGAAGCCTGTTGTTATGTTGAAGTGACAACGTTAATGACCCCAGTGTTGTGGTGACGTGTGGGGTCACACTGGTCGGGGGGACGCGTCCACGTCCACATCTGAGCTGCTCCAGGGTCTCAGAGCTGGTTTATCACAGTGACGTACCTAAACTCTCCATTATCTTAATGATCTCCAAATGAAACAAGCAATAAACAGCCAAGAAAAAAGTCAAGAAGTGAGGAACGAAGAACGATGACACACACACACACACACACACACACACACACACACACACACACACACACACACACCACACACACACACACACACTTTTGAAAGCCCAGTTTGGTGCTTCCAAACATCTTCATTGGGGTCAAATGTTCTGTCCAGTATATAATAGTCCTGATGTTTTGATGTGATCTGACCGGAAGAGCAATGCTGACGAAAAGTGCTGCTGTGAACCGGAGATTACAGATGTGCACAGATGTGCACAGATGTGCGCAGATGTGCGCAGGATGCAGTCCATACTTACAGAATAGGTGCCAACGAGATTTGTAATCCCCAGTTTGAAAGGGCTTCGTGTGTTTGTTGCTAAGGATGAACAAGGATTAGAATAACTGTGCGTGTGATAAATTCTGGGACAGAGGAACATTTTAATAAACATGCTTGAAAATATGAATTTGTTGTCCTGATTTTTGGAGGATGTGAATGTGTGACTGCACAGTCTGTTGTTTCCAGAACTGATAATATCCCCAACAGGGCTGCCTGCCCTGACGGTCAGTGGCTGGACGGAGAGGATCCGTCCTGTTAGCGTGCTGAGGGCTGAGCTGGAGATGGGTCTGGTGAGACTCTGCAGCAGGACAGATGGCCCCCTGCTCCCCCGTTACACTGTCCTGGATTATGTGAGGGGAGGGAGCATCCAGCAGTTTATGGAAACAGCAGATCACTGAAGGATTCCATCTGTCAGCACTCTTGCTGGGCTTGTAATAGTCTTTATTTTAAAAAGAAACTTTTCCTCATTTCATGTGACACACGACTTGTTGCTACTATTTTTGGGTTAATTTACACACACTGATGCTGTCCTATGTCAGGTTCTCTGAATTATATAGAGCAAATTTTGACCAAGGTATTAATATACAAATAAAGAAACACTTAATTCCCTTAAATTGTTTTTCAATCAAAATGGACCTCCTACCACCCGGATTTGTTGTGATCTTATTGTTGCAGTCAAGTGTTGGAAATGCCCTTTTGGCAAAAGTCGTTTTTTCTGTTGTTCTCTATTTTGGATTAAAATATCAATAAAAATGTCAAGGGTAGTGTTTTTCTTAGCTAAGAAGAGGACCCTTCTGCTGGGATTCTCAGCTGTTTTATGACACCAAGACTGCAGTACACAGCTACAACCTAAGGAGGGCAGTAACGACCACACTGTCCGTAAACAGGAAACGCGAAGAGGGTTTGTTTTCGTCACATGACCGGAAGTGTGCGCTGAAACTTCAGTACTCCTCGGAAGTGTGTTTATTTTTGACACAACGACGCATAACTATGAACCCTTGCAATGCATTATTCAATACAGCAGCTTTTTACTGTGGGAGGGAATAGTGTATCTTTAATAAAAAACATTTAATGTTACGTCCGAGTCCAATGTCATACCAGCTGTTTACTTTTGGTTGTGAGGTCTCAACCTTTGGCAGTCAGTGCTAGCTAAGTGGCTAGCGAAGTCGGATTACCATCTTGGCTTCGCTCGTCAGCACCATGCTGTCCGGTCGGTGTTGCGCCTCTTAGTAAGTCAGTTGTCGGCTTTACATTTGCCATAGTTAAGTTGATGTCTTCTGCGTGGTGACTGGAGGTGTGTCGTCGCAGTTTAAGCTAAGATTACCTACCCCTGTAGTAATCATTTTAACAATTCTCGATGACCTCATGCTGTCTGGACATGAACGCGGATCGATAAGTTGATAAGAGTCTTAACTTGTGTTTGACTTCCAGACAGCAGCACAGTGTCAAAGTTAATCTCTTTGTCATTGTTTCGATGAGACAAGTCCTGCTGGAGATTGATTTTAAATGTGTCTAATTTATGGTTTGAACTAATGTTTTGGTCACCGACGTCAGGATGTTGGACGGTGTTGGGCCCTAATAACAATGTTGGTACTTTACACAACTTTTAGTGCAATAAAGTACAACATAGAAGCAAATCATTGAGTTTAGTAATGATATAGTGTTAGGCATGTTAACATATGTAAACCTTGCTGTGTTATTTCTACATGATTTGATCGTTATTATATCACAGGATTCCAGTATATGTTTAATGACGGCAGATATGCTCAGAAACCTAAAAGCTTTATCAAACTGACAAAGTATCTTTTATGTTTGTAGACTCTGAAAACCTCCCGAGGGAGGGTTGTGATTTCAGGAGGCTTCATCACCAACTTCTTCATCATCATCCCTAATCCAGGATGTTGGAAGGTCTTGTTGCCTGGGTGTTAAACACATACCTGGGAAAATATGTCAGCAATCTGAACACGGATCAGCTCTCCATCGCCCTTCTCAAAGGTGATTTTGTCTTTTTTGTCAACTCGACTCGACTCGGTTTCTGTCTTTTCCATTAGAATTGAGTAGCAGCTCAACACTGGAAGGGTTGTCATTGCAAGGCGGCCTAAACTAGTGACGTGTAGTAATCAGTTCTTAATGTTTTAAGCTTTTCTGTTCTGTAAGTGACCAGCGGTGAACTCCTGGTGAACCTCTGGATTCTCTTCACAGTCACCTAGAACAGAACGTCTGCACCTTGTTGTTTTTATTAGCCATTATTATTCATGCACAGAAGTAATAAAAACACACAGTCACTGTTATAAAAATGGGTGTTTTGAGTATCATGAATGAGTTCTCAAACTGTTGCTGCTCACATCTGTTGGAACCTTGAAAAACGGACCTTGTAACAGGTCCCATCCCCTAATAGAAAACCCTTCAGACAGACCTGAGTAGAACCGAGTGGGACCCAGTCTAGGCTGAGTTGAGTAATGTGTCTGGCTGTTGCTCTCCAGGTGCGGTGGAACTGGAGAACCTTCCGCTGAGGAAAGATGCTCTTAGAGAGTTTGATCTTCCATTTGAGGTCAAAGCAGGTGAGACACCCCCAACAGCACCATTCAAAGTCCCCCTACTTGCTTCAAAATTTCAAAATAGATGAATTAAATGAAATGATCAATTTACCGCATATAAAGTGTGAATAAAAATAAATGATTAAAACATACAAAAGCAGAATTGTTTTGGAGTTTATCCTTAAGTTCCTTCCCTGATCTTTCTGTTTTATTCCAGGCTTCATTGGAAAGATCACCCTGCAGATCCCTTTCTACAGGCCTCACAGTGACCCGTGGGTGATCTCCATGTCCCAGCTCAACCTGATCATTGGCCCAGCCCAGCTGCAGGAGTACGATGACGAGAAGGAGAAAGAGGAGGAAAGGCAGCGCAAACAACGCCTCCTCAAAGCTTATGAAGACAAATTCAAGGCAAGTGGAACGCAACAAGAAAAACGGTTCTTTAATAACTTGCTTTTATCTTCAGGCATCTGTTTTCCTGCTGTTCACGCAGCGACCGTGCACCATTAGGATACACTGGATATAATGGCGCACCTTGTGTTTGCAGAGTGAAGGTGGACAGAGAGGAGAGTCTTACTGGTATTCTGTCACTGCGTCACTGGTTACCAGGATTGTAGAGAACATCGAGGTATACACACACCGTCATGTCTGTGTCTGAGAGCTTGGGAGGACGACCACATTACGAAGTGTTGTTGATCGGCCGGAGGTCCCGACCTAACTCGGAGGTTCTGCTCTTTGTGTAGCTGAAGATCCAGGATGTGCACCTTCGGTTTGAGGAGGACTTCTCCAGCCCAGAGCCACCATATTCCTTTGGGGTTTGCATCCACAAGGTTTCTGCCCAGAACCCTTCAAAAGAATCGGTAAGTGCTCTCAGAACGCACAAAGTTTATTTTATGGTTTGATCTGACAAAAATCTGGCTCCGCTTGAATGTATTTCTTTATTGGATTAAGATTATACTTTAAGTACTGATGAGATCTTCATTAGTTTGAGCAATTAGTTCTTTTTTTACCGCCATATTCTGAGTTTGAGGTTAATGTCTGTATTTGCAGGTCCAGAAGCTCCTCCGACAAAAGCAGCTGGAGATAGAAGACTTCAGCGTTTACTGGGACACCAAGTGTGAAATGCTGGGAAAGCTCGCCACTAATGAGATCCAGGTCTGTAACAGAGCCGACGCTGCGCTGGGCTCGTTTACCGTCGTAACCATACAGGTTACACAATTCAGATGTATTTGTTTCACCATCTATGAAACATGATCTCTATGGCTGAGTCGTGCGTTCATGTGATCAGACTATAGTTTGAGAAGCAGCTGCTTCAGGTTCTCCACCATCACAGGCTGCTTTTCTTGTATCTTTAGCTTCTTCTAAGTTTTGAGGTTTTACTCTGTCATTTCTGAGTTGTACGTCCTTCTCAAAACATATTTTCTGCAGCTTAGATGTGTCTAACCTGAAGAGAAATCCTTAAAGTGTGTAATGCCATCAATATTTGGCATGTTTTCCAGTTTGATATCCTTGTAGAACTGACTCACTGGTTTTGACACCACAGGAAGCCATGACCCAGTGCATGCAGAGCCGGGAGCATCAGTACATCTTTGAGCCAGTGTGTGCCTCTGTGTTACTTAGAAGAAATACCTCCAAGGAGCCCTTGAGGTCCAGAAATAGCCCACGGATTGAAGGCCACATTCAGCTGGAGCCCATGTCCTTGCGGCTCTCACAGGTTAACAGCTGATCTCTAAATGTCTACATTTTGGGGACTCTTCTTATTTCTGTAATAAGCTCGTAAACTCTACGCTGACTCGGTTATTTTGACTCTGTTTTAATGTCATTTTACTACATATTTACATATCATTTTATTCCAAGGACTCCCAATGTATGTTACCCGTTGTTATTTGTTAAGATTTAAAATCGCTCCATCGTACAGGAAAAGCTGCATCTCTCCGTAGGTCAGGACGTAGCCTGGCACAGTGTGCTTTAGTACGAGAGGTACTAGGATGTTTCCTTTCAGGCCAGCCAGGTGTCCGTTCACCTGTTCTTCAGCGTTGGCAACATTTGGACCGTGTTGTTGTTGTGCCTTTGGTTGTAGGTCCAGTATCAGCAGATAATGACGTTCCTCAAAGAGCTGGACCGTCGGGAGAGAGGGATGCTGTATCGAAGGTGGAGACCCCGGGTCCCCGTTTCAAAACAGTAAGCAGCAAGTTTGATTTTGACCCCTTTAACGGTGGTGCTTCTGCTTTAGTCAGAGTCTTTGATTCAGCTTTGCCCTTCGTAGCTGCCGACGGTGGTGGTTGTTCGCCATCCAGGCCAACCTCAGCGAGATCAGGGAGCAGCGGCAGCGCGGCAGCTGGGAGTTCGCTCTACGCCGAGCACGTGACGCACAGACCTACACCAGCCTCTACTTCAGACGGCTCAAGGGGATCCCGCTCAGCCCCGAGGAAGAGGTTTTTAGATTTAAGATTTCCTCGTTATTGGAGCTGTTTGTTTCCATGTCCGGTGTTTCCAGGATGTGTTCCCCCAGAGTTGATTATTCTAAGGAAGATTTTAATAGTGGAACTCTTTTTTCCATGGTTAGGATGAGCTGGAGCGAGTGGAAGAGGAGCAGACGTTGGAGGAGCTGCAGAGTTTGCGAGACATTGTTCAAGACTGGTTCCGAAAGCAGGAAGAGATTGCAGAGGTGAGCTTTGATGATACCAGTCCTCAAAGCATGACCCACTTGACCAGAACCATGCCCCTTTGTCTGTCACATCACTTTCCAGCTTTTACTGATTAAACTCCGTCTTTCAGAATGTGCGAGAGCCAAACAGCGACGTCCCGCTTGCTTCTCCCACCGCATCTGTCCCCAAAAGTGGGAGCTCAGGGATGATCCAGTACCTGCAGTCTTGGTTTCCAGGCTGGGGAGGCTGGTATGGAGCACAGGACCCTGACAAGCCTGAAGAGCTCTTGACAAGTCCTTCCTCGTGGGATATTCTCGGTGCGAGACTCTGCAGAGGGCTGGTGTAACGTACCATTGAATTATTGTTGATCTTTGCGATGGATTTCTTCTCCAGCAGAGACAGAAGACCTGTTCGATCCACTGGAGGACTCTCACACTCTCAACACGTTCACCAGGCGAGATCACCTGTTCGCTCGGCTCGAGTTCTTACTCGAGAAGGGAGGAGTCACGCTGTATCATCAGGACAAAGTCGGGGACACGTTGCACGAAAGTGGGGTCATCCAGTTGGAATTCTCAGGTCTGCAGAAACCGGGAGTGTTTCATTTTTTGCCATCACTGTCACAGGTTCTAGTAGAGATGGCTGGAAACAGCTGGTGTACAAAACCTTAATTTATAGCCAGTCATAATCTCAAAATATAGCCGCTCAGCTCTTATACTGAGGTCAGTTAGCTGTCATCTAATGTGAGGATATGAAGTGGGATGACTGGAATCAAATGTGAGTCATTAAAGTAATGCTGCTGGTATCTTGTTACAGTTATTTCATACACGCTCACAGCCCTCGGTTTCTTTTTGTTTTTTTTTTCAATTTGATTGATTCCAGTGTTTTTTCCAGGAGTGAAGGTGATTGTGGAGTCCCTCCCTCGCTCAGAATCCTCCGTGCTGGCGGTTAAACTGGACACCTTGTTCCTCAGAGACTTGACCACCCAGGGTACCATCTTCCCCTTCCTTGTTTCTCCCAAAACGGTAAAAAAATGGAAAGATTCAAGCAAACACTGCTGCAGCAAGAGCACGGCAGATAGTCCAGTACATTTATTATTACAGAATGTGCCACAGTTACCAGATTTCATGTTTGTGACACTCTAGGACAAAGTCGTTGTTGCCATCAACCAAACTTCAGACCAGTTCAGCAGCTCTGGTGAGACGATCTTTCTTGGTTTGTTGTTTTAAGAACACGTAGTTCCTAAATAGTGGAGTACTTCTGAGTTTTATTATTGAATGACCCAGCAGTGTCGGTACGGTGAGCTTTCATTGGAAGGTGTGGGCATGAAGCCACAATGTAGTGGTCATTATTTGCATCTTTACCTTCTGATTGGGATTGAAACCACAGCTGTTCTCGGAAATCTTGGTCCTCATTCATACCATGTGTTCTGCTACGTTGCCAGATTGCCCTTCATCATCGCCGGTGTTTGAGATGATTTATGAGCGGAACCCTGTCAGGTGTAAGTTTGAGAGAAGACTGGAAGTGAGCACCAGCCCGCTGAACATTATCTACAACCCTCAAGCAATAAAAAAAGTGACCGAGTTCTTCTATAAAGGAAGAGTTCATACCTCAGGTAAGTCCTTATACCTTTGTTTGGTGTCAGATTAAACTCCACAGATAAGATCTCGTAGCGAATGACTGTTATTAATTATTTATAGGAATAATTCACTGTTATTATTACTTGTAGCTGGTTCATCTAAACCTGTTTGATATTCAGGGTTTGGCTATCAGTCAGAGCTGGAGCTGAGAGTGGCAGAAGCTGCCAGGAGGCAGTACAACAAGCTAAAGATGCTGACCAAAGCAGAGATCCGACAGACTATCGATCAGCTTCTTGTCGGAGAGTTTATTGTGAGTCAGATCCTCTGGATGGGTGGGATCACATGATCCATAGCTGAATCCTCTAATCAATCTGCTGTGTTACAGGAAAACAGTAAACGTTGGACCATGAAATTGGACATTAGTGCCCCCCAGGTGATTTTCCCGGACGACTTCCAGTCAAGTGACCCAATGCTAGTTGTGATTGATTTAGGCAGAATTCTTCTCACCAACTCTCAAGGTGAAAATAAACTGAATTAAAACCAGAGCGGTTCACAAGTGTGTTCATGTAGTTGACAGTCATTTCTTTCCTTTGACAGATGACACTAAGGCCAGTTCAAAAGCTGCTCAACCTGACATGGAAGACCTGAGTGATGATGAGTTCCAGACACCCCTGGCCACCCCACCAGGGTCTCCTCCTCCTGAACTAGACGTGCCTTCAAAAGACCAACTCAAAAGCCCCGAGTTCCTCAGCATGAGATCCCCTGAAAGCTCACAGGCCTACAGCAGAAAGCTTTACGAAAAGTATTCCTTGTCCTTTATGGACATGCAGATCATGGTTGGTCGCTGCAAGGACAACTGGAAACATCTTCAGGAGAGTGAGGTGGGACCGACTCACGTGGTGGAGAAGTTTAATGTTCTGCTGCAGCTGGAACAGAGACTGCGCTACACATCGGACCCTGAGCTGCCTGGAGCTCTGCTGTCAGGAACCCTGCCCGACCTCAAAGTTCACATCAACCTGGAGAAAATGACGGCCCTTAGAAGTTGCTTGACTAGGCTGAGCAGCCCTTCCATCAATGATGGGGAGAGAAGCTCTGAGAAAAGCCCCGACCCTCTTACCCTTCGCCATGACAAGATCTTCCAGAGGGAGGACAGCTTGTGGAAGCTGCACGGTTCAGCCAAGAACTTGACGCAGAGCGTGATGACGTTAGAGCAGCACACGAGGGAGGTTTTGGTAGAATCACGTCTCCTGTTAGCTGAATTTAACATCAACTATATGCAACTGGGTGTAGAGAGTGATGGTCGCTATATATGTGTTCTGAAGGTGTTTGGCACCAATGCTCATTTTGTCAAACGTCCATATGATGCTGAGGTCTCCCTGACTGTCCATGGGCTTCTGCTGGTGGACACCTTACAGACCTATGGGGCAGACTTTGACCTGCTGGTAGCTTCTCATAAACACCTGAGTTTTGACGTCCCCACGGGCAGCCTCAGAGAGAGCCAGCCTTCCTCCCCCGTGTCCTCAGACTGTAGGTCTCCGCAGCATCAGAGCCGCCATTCTGATTCATCTTCTGGCGTTCATATGGATACGCTGTCTCCATTCAGTTCCGTTCTGAAAGACCAGGAGGCCCTGATTAAGCTGGAGTATCAGTTTGTGAGCTCAGACTGTCCCTCCATGAACCTGGACAGCTCCCTTCAGGTAACAAGCATGCAGGTCAACAACTTGGACATCATTTTCAATCCTGAGACCTTGGTGGAGCTGCTGAAGTTCCTCCAAAAGTCTTTTCCCAAAGAAGAAAACGCCTCATGTGCTTCAACAACCCAGCAAAATGCAAGACAGCCTTACAGTGAGGAGGAAGAGGGGACATATGAGGCCACCTATGACCAGAACAAAGAACTCACCGTGGAGATACATCGGCTCAACCTGCTGCTTCTCCGGACTGTGTCCAGTGGGACGGTCCTGGGCGCTGAGAAGAGGGGCTTAAAGATTGCCACTGCTAGCATCACAGGCACCAAGGTCAACGTGTCCATGGGGAGCCGGCTGGACATCCATGGTTCTCTTGGGTCCATGCAGTTGGTTGACCTGACCCAGGAAGGTGGCCGGAGCTTGTTTGTGGTCAGCATTGGCAGCGTTGAGCAAAGCTCTTCAGTTTTAGCTGGAATAACCTTTTTGGCTGACACCAGTGCGGCGCCCTCAGAGGCTTTAAATTTCTGCTTTCTGGAGAAAGCGGAAGGGGAGTGTTCTCTGACGCTTCAGATGGCGTCCCTGCACTATAACCACTCGGCTAAATTCCTGAAGGAGCTGAGTCTCTCTGCTAATGAGGTTGAAGACAACTTCAGGACTATGCTGAAAAGTGCAGCCACCAAAGTGTCGACGGTCCTCGCGACCAAGACTGCAGAGTACAGCGGCATGGTGTCACTTTTTGAGACTCCTTCACGGAGATCTCGAACTCACAGTCAAAGCTGGGTTTATCCCCTGGAGGAAGAGGAAGATCTTCCTGGAGAGGAACCTGACTCTCCATTAGACACATTCATGGTGAAGCTGACCCTTAACATCAGCATTGAGTCTCCAGTTGTGTCCATTCCTCGGAAGCCTGGACACCCCGAGCTTTTGGTCGGTCATCTTGGGAGCATAATAATCCAAAATTTTGTTCCTGGGCAAAATGCCCAAAGAGAGAAGCTGCAGGTGTTGGTGAAGGACATCCGTCTTTATTCAGTAAACATGAGCAATTTGGTTCTAAAGGGGGCTTTTAGAGGAGAAGCCGCTGGCAGTGCATCGCCCACCCACAGTGGGAGCAACACTCAGGATGAACCACAGTTCACACGTCATGACTTCTTTGAATCTCTAAACTGTGGAAAAGGTACAATTTTGCTCTTTGATTGCACCCATTTGACAAACTTGAGAAACAAAGGTACACATTTGCTTTCTTTCGTAGCATTCCATATATTGAAGGACACCACAATTCAGTTCACCCTGGAGAAAATCCTGGATGACGACAGTGTCCCGTTCTCGTTGCTCACCCCCGAGGAGCCGTGCAGGAGTTCAGGGCTGCTGAGAGTGGAGGGCAGATTCGTCAACTCTGTACAGGTGAGCACTTTATCAAAACCAAGGTCGTAGAGCAGCTCGTCCCTACACACATGATGGGGTGACCGCACACGTAGACACCGACACACCACTCAATCGTGCACCAGTTTTGCTTGTGAGCTTGGCACAGTCATCAAATTGAGTCGTAGGTGTTGGGAATAACAGTTTGGAGATGTGATGATTCCTGTTTTGATGAGTGTGTAACTGCCTGACACTTTGGTGACAGGTGTTCCTGTGCAAACCCGTGTATGAACAAGTTCTACAGACACTGGATAACTTGTCCCTGATTGAGGAGCAACGTGTCACACCCAGCCAACCACCCACGCCACCGCCCCCAACTCCGTCCTCCACCAGACATCACCGCTTTCCAGACCCCCAGGGGGGGCTGTTTGCAAGAGACCCTCCTCATATCAGCTTCTCCCACTTGTCACTGTCCTCCCCTTTGCCCCTCCAGTCACATAACGCTGCTCCTCAGCCCTTGTCCTTCACCCACCTCAAAGTCAACCTACATGTAGCAGAACTGCAGGTCCAGCTCAGTGCTGACCTCACGCAGGGATCTCAGGGATTAGTCAGCCTGCGCTTCCAGGATTTGGAGGGAGAAATTACCAAAGAGCATCCTCACCTGTTGGCGGTTCAGCTGGTCCTGCGCTCACTCTTGATGGAAGATCTTTTAGAGCAGAACCCCGACTCTAAGTATAAACATCTGATGGTGTCTCGTGGAGCTCCCAAACCCTCTTCCTTCAGTCCAAAGGAGTATCTTTCCCAAAGCTGTCCATCAACATCTAATGCCCTGTTTCCAGACATGCCACGTTCACTCCCCGCCCACATGGAGGAGGCGCAGAACGTCTTCCAGCTCTACCAGCGACACCCCAACACCCCTTCAACATGCAGTCACAAGTCAAAGAGGGAGGTGGACTGTCCCGACACGCCACCTCCCTCCCCTACTCTCCGTAACCCTTCCTCACTGCCGCCCCCAGACTTCGATGACTCCTTGGTCCATATCAATGTGTTACTGGTAGATCAGAACCATCCGGAGTACAAAACACGCTATGGCGGTGTGGGGAGGAGCGTGGATGTTGACTTTAACTGCCTGGATGTTCTGATCACACTCCAGACATGGGTGGTCATCCTGGACTTCTTTGGCATTGGCTCCACAGCCAATAATCATGCGGTGAAGGTGCAGCCAACATCATCGGAGCCACTTGCAGGTAGTGCTCTGGATGAGCTCAGCAGCGATGAAGAGACAACAGAGGGTGTCAACACCAAATTAGATCTGAAAGTAAGTTGTGTACAGATGCTTTCTAAGGATGTCCACTTCTCTAATGTTAGAATCGTTTTCTGTATGGGTGAAGATGTGACTGTTCAGGTGATCAGCTCACGTGTCATCGGCTGAAGGCTGTAAATGCTCATATAAGTCACCAGCTCAACCGTTCTCTTGTTAATTCTCTCTCTGTTTTCAGGTTCATTCTTTGTCTCTCGTGTTGAACAAAAAATTCAACGAGCTGGCCAGAGCCAGCGTCTCCAAATTATCTGCTCATCTGGAAATGTTGGGTCAGTGACCATATAGATTTTTTCGACCCAACTCAAGGAAATTGCATGTTAGAGTAATCATGTGATGACTAATATTTAGATGGAGATCTGGCTTTACAAGGCACTTTAGGGAGCTTATCCCTGAGCGACCTTACCCCCCACGGTGAGCTCTACAGGGAACGCTTCACCACGCGAGGAGGGGAGGCTCTTATTTTCGACATCTATAAGTGAGTGACCCCTTTGATGAATGCTTTGCGTTGATGGATGTGGTTTGAAATCCTGCCTCTGTTCTTCTCCTCGCAGGTACGGCCAGCCCGATCCTCTCCTGACGCGTGAGTTTGACATTAAAGTGCTGTTGCAGATGGCCTCGGTGCAGTATGTCCACACCCAGCGCTTCCAGGCCGAGGTGGTGGCGTTCGTCCAGCACTTCACCCAGCTGCAGGACGTCCTGGGCAGGCAGAGGGCTGCAGTGGAGGGTCAGGCTGTGAGTATGGAAGATGTGAGGGAGCTGGACAGAAGCGGGTCTGATGATGACAGCCATGCCTTCTCTCCTCTGTTGCTCCCCTGCTGCAGGTACGGGAGCATCCTCAGCGGGCATCCAGGGTTTTACTGGACATAGAGGCCGGGGCCCCAGTTATCCTCATTCCAGAGAGCTCGTGCTCCCCGAGGGTCGTTGTGGCCAATCTGGGACAGCTGAAAGTGCAGAACTGCTTCCTGTCAGCTGGAGCTCAGGGGACGTTTTCTCTCAAAGACAAGGTAGAGAAACTCACCATGGCACACGCCTTTTTCCCTTCTCTGGTGAGTCCCGTTGCCCGTTTGTGCCCGTTCGTGCGCTCCTCGTGTTCCGTGCTCCTAACTCGCTGTATTTATTGGTAAATCAAATGGTTTTTTAATCCAAGTTTGAAAAAAATCATCAAAAAATGCTTTTGCCAGTAAATATCTCAATGACCAATATATGTTCTTGGTTCACTAATCAGTCAAGAATGTGTAGAAAATATCTTTGAATGTCTTATTATTTCATTGAGCTGAATTGACAATGAATACAGCAATATTTGTGTGTTTGTTCGATAAATGAACTCATCAAGCATGTAAACTAACTAGTCTGCCACAGAATCTGCTGTTAAACTAGATTTGTAGCTGTCTCACCTCATTTCAATGCTGGCATTACTCAAACGAGCCCTTCTAGACTGGAAGGAGCTGCCGTGTCTCCTCCGTATTTAAGCACCAGCAGTGAAGGTCATGTGGGGGGGGGCTCCAACACTGGGTTTTCACACACATGTTGTGTTTTTCTTGTGAAGAATTTGATACTGCATGCAAATTCATACAAGGATCCGTCTCATTACAAGGTACCTCTGCGTGTTTTGCTGTGAGAAGGTTTGAAATCACGCTGCAGTTGTTTCAACAACACAACGTTTCCACTTTGTCTTTCGGTTGTTGTTTTTACAGTTTATATTGACTTTCTTGTCATTTTGAAGCTGGTTGACTCGTGAACGTGTCGTTACCTCCAGCTCGCTTGTTTGCAGTGAACTGAGGTTTCTGGTAAAATGTGCTGCTTGTACAGGAAACCCCAACTTTTCCAGCTTCATCTGTCAGTTTGTGGGTAGATGATACAGCTAGTGTGTGCACCGCTGTGTTAGTTCTCTTTGCTGCACTGTTCAGCCATTTTTTAATCATCCTCCTTTCTTCCAATAAGGAGCGTGTCAGGAGTGCAGCGCAGAGCAGCAGTGAGACTAGAAGCTCCTCGTCCAGCTCCACGTCCTCTGCTGGCTTCAGCCTTGGAAGGCCACAGTGTCCAGCCACCAGGACCCCTGAGGAGGACGAGCCGCCCGGCTTAGGTTGGCATTGCGGCACAGATCCTCGGCAGCTGTTTGGTTTTGAACTGAATATTTATTCATGCGTCCAGCTGAAGACCACGTGTGCCTGTTGGACTGCATTGCCCTGGACCTCCAGGAGATGGACATCTTCACAGCAGAGCGTCTGCCCTGCCAACTGTGGGAAGGGGGCAGTAACCCCCCCGAGTCTCCAGACCTCATCTTTCCATCTTATTCTGTCCGTCGCACAGGAGACAATCTGTTAAAGGACCGCTGTCGCCTCAAGCTTAAAGTGGAGCGTAACCTCGATAAGTACGGTGTTCTTCAAAAGATTTAAGCTTAAAGTCTCAAATCATAACATAACAAATGTCCCCCCCCCCCTGTATTTCCATTATTGCTGTTTAAACAGTGTTATTGCTTTGAATTTGAATTTTCTTAAAGTATGTGGAGAAGCAGGAGTGTAGAACTGACTCCTGTGTTGGTGGCTTGTCTCAGGGAGCTGAGCCATTCCGTGCCTGACATGTCCATCCACGGCAGCCTCTCGTCAGTGCACTGCTCTTTGAGCCTGGAGCACTACCAGCTGATCCGTGGGCTCCTGGAGAACAACCTGGGAGAGCCGGTGGAAGACTTTCTGCGCCCATACAACCTGCAGGACCCAAGCACCTATGTGAGAAACCGTGAACCCCGTTTAGCCTCACACCTGACTGAGGTTTCCATTGATGGCCAGCCTCAAGCAACAACTCGTACTTTTATTTTGAAATATCAGAATTATCAGTGTTAATGCTAAATATTGCCTACATGCTCGTTGTGTCTGTTCCTAGACGGTTTTAAGTGGGGACGTCTACTCCAACATGTCTTTCTTGGTGGACATGATGGATGTCACTCTGGAGCTCCTGGACAGACCCAAACCGACCAATCCCAGCCGATCGTTGGCGAGGTCAGTCTTTGGCAGCACCATCATTACTACACATCCTTTTCTACTATATATTATACCTGTAAACCATTCCCTGGTATAGCTGAACAGGTGGGGCCTGTCATGATGACGTCATGTTTGTGTTTCCTTTGACAAGATTTGACTTCATGAAATCCAAACTGCTGTTTGAGAGTTTCTCTAATGGCTCCAAGTCTGTCAACCTGGTGTCTCACTCCCTGCTGGCGTATGACACCCGTTACACCGGCCTGAACGGTGCCCACGGGGAGCTTGATGGAATGAAACCTAATGTGTTCGACTGCATCCTCCAGCCATCTAAAACCAGCACCAACCGTGCGTCACTGCAGCTGGAACTCCATTATAGGTACCAGAGAAAATGACCCTAGCCAGCAGAGCCTGCACACAAGCGGAGCCTTGAGACACTGTTCTACCTCCTCTTAGATCCACGCGTGAGTCCTCTTCCTTCACGGTGGTCCTCAACAACCTCAGGGTCTTCCTCATCTTCGACTGGCTCCAGTTGGTTCAGGAATTCCTGCAGGGGCCAGCTGAGGCGTCAGGTGGGGAGGAGCATCGTCAGCGATGGCCCAGTAGTGGCGACGCCTCCGTGGCCACCACCAGCAGCACTGCGGCCGTCATGCCCAAAACTGTCAAGAGCGGCGTCGTCACCAAGAGGTCGACGGTGCCGGTCACCCAGGACCGCTGCCTGGAGATTAAGATCAATGTCACAGGTCTGGAAAAGCCAGTTGGTTTCAGGTTTCATTAAAGTGTTTAATTATTAGGTTATAATTAGGTGTTTATTCATGTGCTACTACAATAAAAAGAAAAACCTCATTCATCAACAAAAGCAACTTTTGAATAATTGAGGCTTTTTTACAGTGTAAGTTTCACAAATTTCCTCTATTTAAACGAACGTCTTCAACGATGTGAAATCTTGGTTGGTTCCAGGCACAGAGTTTGTAGTTGTGGAGGACTGGTCGTGTTTGGACACCAATGCCGTCATTCTCAAAGGGACCACGGTCCTCACCTACAAGCCCCGGCTGCTGGATCGACCCTTCTCTGGAAGCCTTGCAGGAATAGAGGTCAGCTCTCTTGTTGTCACGGCAACTGCTGCTCAAAACCTGTAGCAATCCCTACAGGACCTATGAACCTCTTGGGGAAAAAAGAATGCAAATTTAAAATGTAAATAAAGTGCATCACAACTTTCAGAGTGTACTTACGTTTGTAAAGAGTCATTTTGGGCCACTCTTGCACCTAAATGTCAGAGGTCATCTGTCCAGTTGACATTCTCGTCCTCATCCTTTATTGGTAAAACCCAGAAAAACACAAGCTAAAAATAAACCTACAGTTCACAAATCCCAGAAAAGATGAAAACGACTAGAAGTACAATTAACAAACAAGCAAATAGTGAAATAAGTTGTTGTACTTTTCCCTTCGGGGTGGACTCTCTCCATCCCCTCGGTCCTCTGTGTCATCTTCTTCTTAACTTCATGTCTAAATACGTCTCAGGTCTTCCTCCAGACCTCCTCCTCTGCATCCTTCTCCCAGCACATTCACTCTCCCTCCTCTGGACTTGTTCATCCAGCTCCGTCTGGCCTCTCGTGTTCTCATTACTGATCTTCCTCTCTGCCTCTCGTGTCTGTCACCCTCAGGTGTTCTCCTGTCGTTTGGGCAGTGAGCAGGAGACGGCGTTGTCCATCATTGACCCAGTGAACATTCAGGTGGAGCTGTGTGGAAGCCCCACATATCAGAGCAGCTCGGGTCTGCTGGACGCCTTCAATGTGGAGGACATCCCACCCCTGCTAGAGGTAGAGAAGACTTCAGAAATGATGTAAAGGACAAACGTTTCCAACGCGGTCACTAGTGATACGAGTCAGCATTTATTCTGGGTTTAAGCCAAGAGCCAAAGGAAGACGTGCGCTCTCACGTATGAGCTTTGTATTGAGCAACTCACGGCTGTGTTGTCTGACAGATTCAGTTTCCTGCTCTGGACATCCGCCTGTCCTACAACGACATTCAGCTCTTCTTAGCCATTGCGAAGTCCATCCCGACTGTCAGCACGGCGCCGCCTGCTGACAGCACCTCAGCAGCCAACCTGCAGCCCGCTGACACACCTAAAGAGAGCTTCAGACAGAAGACGGAAGCCCTCATCGGTGTGTGAACGCCAGCCTCCTGGGCTCATGCTCGTCAACATTGGCAACACATCGTTCAGCTGATTCTCAGAGCTCCTCTCTTCTGCTGTTTCACTCCGAAGACGACGCTTTTCTTCGCTCTTGTCTCCACAGAAGGCCAGTTGACCCACTTACAGGACCTGGGCTTCAAGAAGGAGGACTGCAAATCAGCCCTTTTACACTGTAAAGGTGAGTGAAGGTAGACGGTCGTTTACTGAATAAAACAAGCAGAACGGTAACGGCACCGTAACGTCTCTCACAGGTCAGCTGGATCAGGCTGCTGCTTGGCTCCTGGAGAATGCTGAGAACATGGCAGGCCACCCCAGAAGCAGGGACGACTCGGGCTCCAGCAGTCACTCGGCTCCGCTGTCGGGGGTGGAGGTCAAGGCCGAGAGCGTCTGCATTTGTTTCATCGACGACTGCCTGGACTGTGACATTCCGCTGGCCGAACTGACCTTCTCCAGTAAGCATCGTTATCCAAGATGTGTCAGTGGGTTTGAAGGAGCGGAGGAAGAGGGAAGCTCATGTTTGCAACTGCTTTTGTCGTCATGGTGACCCCGTGCCTGTCTCGCGGCAGGGCTGTACGTGCTGCAGCGTATTGGGTCCACCCAGGAAGGCAACGCCAGCTTCAGCCTGTCTGGAGACTATTACAACAGAGAGTTCTCAGGTAGACCCTCACACACTTCAGAAGGTCACCTTTCACGCACCCTTTGGGCGATTAAGGTGTTCCTCTCAAAGCCCGTTTCTGTTCAGATCTACAACAAAACTTGCTACTCACAGTGTGACTTTTCCAGGCTGGGAGCCCTTCGTGGAGCCCTGGCCCTGCTTCCTGTCCTGGCAGCAGCAGGCCGCCGGCCGCCTCCACCCGCCGCGCCTGAAGATGGAGGTTCGTGCCAGACACAGACTGGATGTGAACATCACTTCTGTTCTGTTGGGTACGTGTTTGAATCGCTGAAGGTTCTGGCCTCCCTGCTCACTGACGCACGGGTCGGCAGTCCTGACCCACTGTAGCTCTTCTAATATCATCTGTATCGGCATTAACCAGAACAATACAACACCACCAAGAGCTCGTGGATGGCCGACTACTGTAAGGAGGAGGAGCAGCCCCCCCAGGCCCCAGCCCCACTGCCTTGGGTGGGTTCATCAGTCGACCCCCCCAACCTTGGACAGAGTAAGTTCAGGAGTCTAAAGTCTTTTGGAACATGGGACCCTTGAGTGGATTTGGACTGACTGAACACTTGAGGAATGTGGGCTAGTGACCTTGATCTTGATCATGTAGTCATCACATATTAAATACCAGAGGTTTGGATTATTCTGATTCTAACGCTTCCAGTTCTAAAGCTGCAGGATTAATTAATGATGTCACATCTGATGGATGAACAAGTGTGTGAAAAACTGGGTTGGAAATATTTCCTAAATGGCCCGAGCGGGAGTTAGAAATGGCTCTTCAGCCGGGTTCCTCTGGTTCCTCCACTGAAGGGAACTGATATCACTGTTTGTGGTTCTGAGCACCTGAAGGAAATGACTCTTCTGAAACCTTCTAATCTGTGCCCAGTCCAGGACGGGCTCGGCGGCCCTGTAGCCCTCTTGTGTGTTACCTCTGCATGTGTTTCTGTCTGTAGTAACTCTCTCTCTCTGCTGTCAGGTGCTCCTCTTGCTCACCTGAGAACTAGGAGCACTGCCAGCTTGACCTGCCTCGAGCAGCAGATTCACCGCGGAGGTACTGTTCAGAGAGTAGACGGCAGCTCTCGCCGTGTCCCAGCTCTTAATCGGTCATCATAGACGGACTCTTTGGGCTTCTCCCTGTGTTGTGAGCCAACATGGACTTCGGAGAAGCCGATTATACTATAAACCGTGCACACGTGTGCACTCATTAGCTCTCCAGAGGAAGATGAAACACAGTCGAGACCATCTGATGAAGTGTGAAGACTCTGAAGCACCCTGGTGTCTTCTGACTGTAGGAATGTTTACCTGAGCAGGCTTTGATGGTCACAGCTTCACCATGCTGAATCTGTCTGAGCAGATTTGGCTGAAACCTGAAGCTTGGGTTTGGGGTTCACTGGCTGACGCCACCATGTTGCTGTGGCCCAAAGAAGCAGCTCGTAAATGAACGCTCCTCATCTTCCAGAGAGACTTCCTCCTTTTTCCTTTGGCTCTTATTTTTGCTTGGCACTAAGCTTTGCTCTGCATGGCCGGTCTGCACGCTTGTGAAGGATGTTGATGTCTGCTGCTGTGTGGTGCTGTTTTTGTTGCATGTTCATGTGGCGCTCCTCGCTCTCTCACTGGCTTTGAACTCTTGAAAATGTTGGAGATTTGCATAAATATCAGTGAAATATTTCGTCACCTCTCTCAAGAACCTAAATAAGAATTTTCAGTCAGCAAAAGTTAACAAGGCTATTAAATTATTTATTGAAAATGATCTAATACTTAATCATTCTGAGGGGAATATTGGTTGACATCAGTATCTTAAGTTACTTTGACTTGTAATTACAGTGTTTAAACTGCTTCCCTGTCAAGGTCGGAGGTTTTCAGTCCTCAAACTCTAATGATTTAGACACGTTATAAAAGTCCCAGCCAACATCCTCGATCACTGAGCCTGCACTTACTCACTAGTGCCTCTCCAGGTAACACGTGGTATTGCACGAGGAGATGCACCTTAACTGGTTTACGTGCCCAGTTCAGTAGAAAAGGTCTATAAAAGGTTGTAGTCACAGGACCACCTCTCATTTTTAGGGATTGATTGACCTTTACAAATGTACCTTTCTAAATGAAAGGAAATCAAAGAGGATTAGTTTTGTTAAACTGAACATAATCTACTAAAGTGGAAATTAGCAAACCCCTTCCTAATCTAGCTTTTATGTCTTTGTTTCATGCAGATGTTAAACTGTCCAAGCGGAGGCAGCCGTTCGTGCCCTACGCCCTGCGCAACCACACAGGATGCACCATGTGGTTTGCCACCCTCACCACAACGCCAACACGGTAGGTTGAAGAGCAAACAAGGACATTTTCATTCATCCCACATGATCCTAGAACAGCATAGTGTCACCTGTGTTTCTGGAAACAGCATTTGCCTTATCAGAGGTGACTGAGGCTTGAAGAATCACTCTGAGATGACAGTATTCTACTTTCAGTCCTTGGTGCAACAACATCTGTGCCTGACTTGTGCTCCACGGGCTGTTTTGATGTAATGACTTGATTCCGCCACAGGGTGGCGCTGTCCCACAGCAGTAGCGCAGACTCCATCTCAGAGGTCCACAGCCAGGGAACAGATGACACCCATAATGTCAGTCGCTGGAGGGAGGTGTCGCCTGGAGACGAGATTCCCTTTGAGTTTGAAGCCCGCGAGAAGCTTCGGCACCGGTACGACTGAGTTAAGGGGTCAGATTTGGAGAAGGTCGTTAGCTGCAGAGCGTTAGCTGCTCCTCATCCTCCGCAGGCACACTCACGAGCTGAAGCTCCACCAGCTGCTGGTCCGCGTGTGCGGGTGGGAGCAAGTCAAGCCGGTGTCGGTGGACAAAGTGGGCGTTTTCTTCCGTTACGCTGCTGCAGACCGAAACAGCTCCTCCAACACGGTGGGTCCTGCTCAGCCACCAAGATAATGGGATTCTGGAGGTGCTGGCGCTCCATTTCTGCGTCACTGATCTACACATTGACCTTTGTCTCCTTTTCTCCAGGTTGGAAGTCCCATCAGCAGAACCAACATCATCCACCCTCACGTTTACGTACGTCTGCACTCGTTTATGGAGCATTTCTGTTCTCCCTCTTCCATCCAGGAATACTAACATGGACACTAACACCGTTCTTCTCGAACCTTTAGTTCTCGGCGCTGCCGCCTGTCCGGGTGGTGTTCTCCATCACGATGGAGGGTGGTGCCAGGAAGGTGATCACCGTCCGCTCTTCTCTCATGGTGAAGAACCGGCTGGATGTTCCAATGGAGATCCGCCTCGACAGCCCTTCTGCTCCTGACAGTGAGAAGCTGCATACATTTTTCCAACTGACCTTAAGAATTTCTTGTTCATCGGTAGAAATTTGGTTTGTATTTACAGCCTGATGCTTTTGTTTTAACCCGAAGCTGAAATGTCCTCTGACCAGTGAAGGCAGCACTTTTCCTTCCAGTTTAAGTCTGTGTTCATCCCAGTGGTCGAGAACCACAGCTGGATTAAAACCTAACTGCCCTCACAGCAGAAGCTGTCCAACATCCTCCCTCTAGCTTCTTCCTTTCTGGTGTCCTTCACATTTTTCCCTGTATTACTTTCAGCTACATCCACTGTTGAGCTCACTTTGGGCCAAACCAAAGGCAAATCCCATCTTTTCAGCCATGTTGGTGTCCCTGTGTTACCAGAGCCAGTGGTGTTGCCTCCTATCCTGCCTGCTCAGGCCTTAGCTGTCCCCCTCCACCTCACCTCATGGCGGCTGCAGGCTCGGCCCAAAGGTCTCGGGTTGTTCTTCTGCAAGGTTCCCATCCACTGGACAAACGTGGAGCGCCCTGGAGAACTCAGCAGCACCAAGAGGGAGTGTCACTCAGCTGACATGGATTCCAGTTTCAGGTGAATCAGACGCTCGATCCTCATAGTTTGGGTGTTTGTCCTCTCATTCTCATTCCCTGTTGCATCTCTGCACACTGCAGGTTTTGTGTGGTGATAAAGAAAGAAAACTACCCCGAGCAGCAGCCTGCAAAAAGGGATTCTGGGAGTAGCAAGCAGATATATCGCCAGCCTGGTCACACCATCTACCTGCTGCCCACCATGGTGCTGGCCAACCTTCTGCCCTGTGAACTCAACTTCTATATCAAGGGCACGTCCATTAGGGGGTCGCTGAAGCCGGGCAAAGAGGCTGTGCTTCACGCCGCTGACACTTCGCAGAACATGGAGCTCGGTACAGCCGCCAGCTGCCGTACGTCATCTCACCTTGATCCCATGTCTGATGTCTACCTCGTGTGTCTCAGGGGTCCTGCTGGAGAACTGTCCTGTGTGTAAAGAGCTGCTCATCCCACCCGGGACCCAAAACTACGTGGTCCGAATGAGGCTGTACGACACCAACAAGCATCTGCTTTGCCTGACTATCCGCATTATCTTGCGGGCACAGGGGGCGCTAAAGATCCTGATATCTGCTCCCTACTGGCTGGTCAACAAGACGGGTAATCGTGACCTGACGTTGAGTGACACTTCTGCTCCACATGTTATTTTAAATGTCCCCTGGGGAGTCCGAGTCAACACAGAGCGGACAAAAATGAGATAAAGATCTGCTGTCAGGGGTCTCCACTGTGCTGCCACTGGCAGTACTTCAACCTTCAGCCTCGCTTTGACTAAAAAGGCGTCTCTCTGTCAGGTTTGCCGCTGATTTTCCGCCAAGACAACGCAAAGGCAGATGCAGCCGGCCAGTTTGAGGAGCACGAGTTGGCCAGAAGCCTCAGCCCATTACTGTTCTGCTACACTGACAAGGAGCAGCCTGCCATGTAAGTGTTCCTGTTCCTGTTCCCGTCGGTCCAAATCAATGCATCTTTTTATTCACCCCTGCTCACATTAGGTGTACGATGAGAATCGGAAAAGGGATCCACCCAGATGGAGTTCCAGGTTGGTGTCAGGGTTTCTCCCTGGACGGAGGGAGTGGAGTCAGAGCAGTGAAGGTGATCCAGCCTGGGAACAGACCCGGCCTCATCTACAATATAGGCAAGTCATTCAAAACCTCTCTAAATCAGCCGGAGGCTGGAAATGCTTCTCAGATTTTGACTGTCCTTTTGTCCAATGCAGGAATCAGTGTGTGGAAAGGAAAAGGCCGCTACAGAGACACTCACATTGTGACATTTGCTCCTCGCTACCTGCTGGACAACAGATCCACCCACAAATTAGCCTTTTCACAGAGGGAGTTTGCAAGAGGAAAGGTAAGAAACCTCTGCTCTCACACGCAGAAACGCGGAGTTTGAACAAAGCTGCTGCTCAGCATTCGCCACTAAAATCCCTCCTGAGTGGTTTAGCGCTGTTTCCGTAGTAACAACGTGTGATTAATGATTAAAGCACCGCTGTTGTTTGTCTCAGGGCACAGCCAACCCAGACGGCTACATCTCCACCCTGCCCGGCTCCAGCGTGGTCTTCCACTGGCCCCGTAACGACTACGACCAGCTGCTGTGCGTCCGGCTCATGGACACGCCCAACTGCACCTGGTCGGGCGGCTTCGAGGTCAACATCCCCAAGTCTTTCCACGTCAACATGAGGTGGGAATCGGTTTCTACCTGAACGCAGGCGGTTTTTGATCATCAAAGCTTTGGAACCACAGGAAACACGGAGCGTTGGGGGGGGTTGGAGAGGATGTCTCAAACGATCAGGACCTGATTTGGGTGCACTCAATGATTTTATTGTGATTCGAGACAGATGACGGAGGAACTGCAGCCTGGGGGACGATAGACCCAGATGATAACGATGATTGTGTTTTACACAGGGACACCTTAGGGAACTGCTTCTTCCTGCGGACAGAAATCACCCTGAAGGGAGCCACCTACCTGATCTCCTTCACAGACGCCGACCAGCTGCCGCCACCCTTCCGCATCAACAACATGTCTGAAGTACGTCTGTGGACGCAGGAGAGTTCTGTGCACAAAAGGAGCGGCTTCGAGGAAGCTTCCGCCTCAGATTCATCCTCTCATTTTATGCCACAGTGGCAAAAAGTGGTTGATTTGTTGAGCAGTTAAATTCAAATCTGTGAAAAAGTTGTGGGTTAATAGTAAAGTTGAGCTGAGAAGGTCTCACTACAGGGTCCGGAGCTCAAACCAACACCCTTCTGTTTCCCCGCAGGTGCCCATCCAGTTCTGGCAGCATGAAGTCGCTGACATGCGGCTGCGTACGGAGGTTAAATCCAGCTCGGTGCTGGACTACGCCTGTGACGAGCCCACGCTGCCGCCGCACCTCACGCTCACCGTGAAGGGGGCCGGCTCTTCAGAGGTCACAGCTGACATGAACTTCTTCAGAGAATACAACAAGCTCTACTACGAGAACTTCATCTACATCGCAGCCACACACACGTTCTCACAGTACGCGTCGGCCATTGCTCCAGTCTTCTCAAAGGTTCTAGAAAGGTTCCAGGCCTGAAATGGTCGTTATTTTGCAGGACTGTGGAGAAAAGACCTGTTGGGAAGAAACGTCTAGTGAGCTGTGCTGAACTGGTTCTGGACGTGGACACCAAAACTCAGCGGGTCATCTTGAAAAAGAAGGTAGGGCTGGTGACCAGAGTTAACCCCTAATGGGCTTGGAGCAGCGTAGAATGTCTCCACCCGACTAACGGTGACAGGAAATCTGGGCTTTGGCTTTAAATCTTGAGGTTTGTGGCCTGAATCGGTTGAACCTGAGCTGACGGCTGGTAAACGTTGTGCAGGAGCCGGGGAAACGGTCCCAGCTGTGGAGGATGACCGGTTCTGGCATGTTGTGTCACGAAGGCTCGTCTCCACCTCAGAACAAACCCGCGCAGCCGCGGCCGCTGGACTCTTCTCTGGTGCTGGACATCGCTGGACTTGCTGCTGTTACTGACAACAGGTGTGTCCTCTGAGGGACATTGAGGTGCTGGAGATGGTCTCTTCATGGTTTCTTCTCTTTCCAGTTTTGAGCCTTTGAAGCTGCGGAGGCCGGACTCTCGCCGCAGCACGACGCAGACGTGGAACTTCAGCTCGGGCATGCTCACCTGTGGGCTTCCCCGCCTGGTGGTGCAGGTGGGTCCACTGTATCTCCTCCAAGTTGAGAAGGTTGAGCTGAAAGTTTGACTGTCTGACCTGTGATCTGTCCTGTCCAGGCGAAGGGCGGCGTAGAGGGACTGTACGATGGAGCCGAGGTGGTGCTGGGACCTGATTCTGGTCTGCTAGAACCGGGCCCTGAGCAACAGTTCATCAACCAGAAGATGAGACCTGGCTCTGGGGTGCTGTCAGTACAAGTCCTCCCAGATGGACCCACTCGTGTCCTGCAGGTGCTTGAGTGTTCCTCCACCCTTAAAGTAAAACCAAACCTTCAACATCTACAGCAATCCGGTGCATGAAACAGAGAAAAGCCGCCTAAATATTGACTCCAAATCTAGTTTAGTTACAAAACTGTGGGATTCAGGATGTGCAGATTCTGTGGACCCCAGAACTTTTTATTCTTTTAACTCTTATTGGAGGATGATTCCAGTTTTAACTCTTTTAATGCGACTTGTGGTTTTTATTTTCCAGATAAGTGACTTTTATCAGAGGAGAATGATCCAGAGTTCTTCCAGCGTGGAGCAAGACAGGAGCAAAGACTGGGTGAAGCCAGAGAGCGAGCAGGAGCTGGAGGTTTGGGCGACATTCCCACCGGACAGCAGAGGCCTCCGCTCGGCCCCTGCGTCACCGTCCCGGTTCAGAAGGAATTCTGCTGCAGCCTCTCTTGATTTGCAGGTTTTGGTGAATTTGGAGGAAGGCGTGGGGGTCTCGCTGGTGAACAAGGTTCCTGAGGAGCTCGTGTTCGTGACGCTGTCTGGCATACGTGTTCATTTCACACGCACGACAGCCAATGAGGTCCTGGAAGTGAGCATCCAGAGGATTCAGGTGAGCTGGCGACAGAAGAGCGAGGCGGCTCCCTGAGGCGACGTTTGTGGCTGATGTGTGCAGTTATGAAGCCACAGCTCTGCTCTCATTAGGTGGACAACCAGCTGCTGGGCACCACCCAGCCTGTGATCCTATGTGTGACGCCCAGCTCCAGTGAGAGCGGCGTCAGCGACAGTGGCCCCGCCCTGCAGGTCAACGCCGTTAAGGTCCCCAGCAGGCTCATGCTCACTGAGCTCTTTAAGGTGAGCGTTACCCACGGACCGCTGTCACAAACCTAGAGAACCTTCTGGTCTCACTTTAGCTCGATGCTAACGTAGCATGAGAAATGTGCTGATTACAGACTGAACAAAGTTATGTTTGCAGCACCTCATGGTGACGGCTCGACGCTTCACCGTCATCATAGAAGAGAAGCTGCTGCTCAAGCTGCTCAGTTTCTTTGGATATGGACAGAAAGTCGCCGGTGGGTCGCTGCTAATATTAATGTTGCTCAGAGAAACACAAGGTGGAATATGAAAATAACCATTTTTTATATTTCTAGAGCTGGAGAAGGTGGGGGAAAACCTTCATGAGAAGTCCAACGAAGATGCAGGACCTCCCAAACGATACTACTTTGAGAACCTGAAGATCAGCCTCCCTCAGGTCAAACTGAGCGTCTTCACCTCCCACAAGCTGCCGCCTGACCTCAAGGTAACGACCAGACCTGGCGTCTCTTAATGTTGTTGAGAACCGTAGATGTGTTGATGTCAGCACATCGTCTCTGAGCTCGTAGGAGCCGGGAAACACGTCTGAGAAATCGCCTCTTTCATCTTCTACGTTTTCTGCACGCAGGCCCTGAAAGGCACCCTGGGGTTCCCTCTGATCCGATTTGAAGATGCCGTCATCAACATGTACCCGTTCACCAGGGTGCACCCTTACGAGACGCAGGAGATCATCATCAACGACATCCTCAAGCATTTTCGAGAGGTCAGCAGGCGCGGAGTGTGTGTGGAAGTGTCCTGGATGAAGGTATCAGGGTGGTTTCTGCGTGCAGGAGTTGATCAGCCAGGCAGCCCAGATCCTGGGCTCTGTGGACTTCCTTGGAAACCCGATGGGCCTCCTCAACGATGTCAGTGAAGGAGTGTCGGAGCTGATAAAGTACGGCAACGTGGGCGGTCTCATACGCAGTGTAACTCACGGCGTGTCCAACTCTGCAGCCAAGGTAGGTGGTCGTGATGTGACCTGTGACCTCCTGCTCGCCTCCCAAACAGGCAGAGAGGAAGCTCCTTGGTTCTGTGTCAGTTTGCAGGGACGTTATCAGACGGGCTTGGAAAAACGATGGACAACAGACACCAGAGCGAGCGGGAGTACATCAGGTACCACGGAGCCACCAGTGGGGAACACCTGGTGGCAGGGATCCACGGACTGGCTCATGGTAAGATACAAACAATCTCCTGAAGACCTTCCAAACCGGCCAGAACCAGAAGCTGACGCTGACATGAAGCCTGGTGTCCCTCAGGGATCATTGGAGGCATGACGAGCATCATCACCTCCACCGTAGAGGGGGTGAAGACAGAGGGCGGAGTCAGCGGCTTCATCTCCGGGCTGGGTAAAGGTCTCGTCGGCACGGTGACCAAACCCGTAGCCGGAGCTCTGGATTTTGCCTCTGAAACGGCCCAGACGGTCCGGGACATGGCCAGCGTCAGCAATCACAGGTGGGGTGTTTAGGGACGTGTGTGCATGTGTGTGCACGGGCACGAGCACGTCAGAGCTCCGGGTCCTGACCTTGAAAAGGTCGGCAACATGTGTTGCTCAATGATAACTGCGATAAAATGTGTTAATTAGCTCAGGAAATCACAATGGTTCAAAATTCTCTGGGTTGGTCAGTAATGAGTCCAGTTCCTGAGTCTGGTAAAGGTCATGTGACGTTGTCTTTAACATCTCTTATCCTGAACCCTCGGCCAGCTTCCAGCGTTGTGTCGGTGAGTTCTGAGCTGTTCTCACCGCTCTTGTGTCCAGGCTGAGCGTGCAGCGGCTCCGGAAGCCTCGCTGCTGTAAAGGACCTCAGGGGCTCCTTCCTCGCTACTCCGCAGCTCAGGCCGACGGCCAGGAGCAGCTCTTCCACCTCACCGACAACATCCACTCCGAGTTGTGGGTCTCATGTCCACACGTGTGTGACCTTTGACCCTGACTGCGTGCTAAGGTGACTGTGTTTGTCCTCGCCAGCTTCATCGCCGTGGAGCCCATCGACACCTACTGCGTCCTCATCTCCTCCGTGGCGGTCTACTTCCTGAAGCCGGGGGACTATGTGGACCGAGAGGCCATCTTCCTGGAGGTGAAGTACGACGACCTCTACCACTGCCTGGTGTCCAAGGACCACGGGCGGGTTTATGTGCAGCTCACCAAGAAGGCTGAGAGTAGCGGCAGTGGCGTGGCCATCCCTGGCCCCTCCCACCAGAAACCCATGGTAATGCACGGTTACCTCAACACTTCTGAGAATAACCTCCATATTCCACATTTACAGTTGACAGAGGAAACGAATCGATAAACAATATTCTCAGATCAGAATTCCTCGTCTTGGTCGTCCAACTCGATGGAAGTTGCGTTTGCGTCAAGGTTTTTTTCTCCTCAGGTCCACGTGAAGAACGAAAGTCTCGCCATCAAAATCTCTCAAGAAGTCAACTATGCCAAGAGTTTGTACTACGAGCAGCAGCTGATGCTGCCGGCCAGCGAGAACGAGGACTCTCTGCTGCTGGACTCCTGATCATGTGACCCGTGTCTGGCGCCTCCCAAACACTCTTTTTCTTCTTTTGTTTGACCAACTGCAGTAAAGGGAAGAATCTTGCTACGTCATAAGACAAAGCACAAAAGCTTATGCAACTGTTACACTGACCGTGTGACCGTGTGGAAACAGTGTTTACCAGTGGAAGGCAGGAGACCGTTGTTAGTCAATATAAATAATGTAAATAGAATGATTAACGGATTATATTAGCTTACAAGATATAAACTAATGTAAATACTAATTCTAAACTAACTCCATGAGGTGATATGAAATGGTACTGTCTTCATGATCCTATTTTGTGTATAAGATATCAGAGTTGAAGGGAAGAACGTGGCACTGATGGGATCCTCTCCTCGTCTCCTCCACAGCAAACGGCTCTGACGCGCTCTCATTTTCTTCTGATTTTTCACTTGTTTGCTTCTTGGTATCATGTCGGATCTTCCTTTAGGTTTTGTCAGGGTGGTGAACATGTATGTAAAGTTCACTTGGTTTATGTTTAAAATAAAACACTACAAAATTACATTGTTGTGTTGCAATCCTCAGACCATCATGGGGGGGGGGGGGGGGGGGGGGGGCATTCTCCAAACTACAAGGCAGCATTTTACCCCATGATCACACAACATTTAGAAATAAATTCCGACATAATTTAAATTTCTCTCTGGACAGAACGACCTGAACAGCAATAGGTTTGTTTTTGTAAATTAAAACTATCCATAGTGTTCATGGTGCAAACCTCCTAACAGGTCATTTAGTATTAGAAGCTCGGAAGGTTCTGCAAATAATGTTCTTCAGAAAGTTATATATAAAAATAAAAAAACAGTACGATGAGTTTTAATAAAGGACCGCTTCTTTTTCTTATTTTAACACATTTGTCACATTCGCCCGTTAAACTCCTGTGAAAGCGTCGAGTAAAACATAAAACGCAGGAAGTTTTTAAACATTTATTATAAAAACTTTAGTCTTTAGTCGTATCTGTCTGCTTTTAAGATGAGTTTTCTCTCTTTCGGTCAGTGAAGTTCGTTTTTCTTTATTTTGGCATAGTTCCGAGCACTTCGATAATCGAATTTCTTCATTTTAACACGTTTATTTTGAAGGGTCTGACCGGAAGCTGCCCTAGGTTCGAACCGCCAGCTTCCGGCTTTTATGCGCCCCGGGATGACCGTTGCCATTGTGCGTTTGAGCGCTAGTCATGTCAGGCACGACGTCCCCGCCTCTCCCGGCAGAGGCTGCGGGCTCCGACGCTTGCTTTCTGCCAGGATACACGCAGTTTAAACCCGAGGACCACGGCTTGGAGCGCGGCTTCCGTCTCACAGCCTTCTCGGACCTGAAGGGATGAGGCTGCAAAGTCCCGCAGGAGGTTCTGCTCAAACTCCTGTCGGGACTGGAGGCGGACCAGGCCGATGGAACCGGGAAGGCCGGAGACGAAGCGTCGGACTTCGTCCAGCAGTTGCCCGGTCCTCGACTCGGTGAGAGTTCATACAAAGTTAGCTACGTTAGCATTAGCGTTGATTAAAATCCTCTCTCGAACCCTTTAGCGTCTCCTAGCTAGCCAGCTAAAATGCTAACATGCGTGAAGTCAGATGGCAGCTCCAGTGACAGCTAATGGCGAATTAACACGGTCCGAGTTTAATAACCCGTAACATCTGGATTTCACAGTCATTTAGAAGCGCTACTTTGACGTTTTGTATTCTAAAATTTATGGTTTCCACCAATGTTAAACAACTGCGAGAGTGTTGAGAGAATCACGGGGCACATAATCGGACTACAGGCATGATTCAGCAAAATCGAATCTTTTAATCGTTTAGGTTCAAAGATCAAACTCCTGATTACGCAGTGCTTTCGATGGAGAAGCCTTTAATCGGTTTAAGTTCTAGAAGAGCCGAATGTTGGAAAGGTAAAGGTATAAAAAGTACCAGAAGTTTGGAGTAAATTGAAAGTAGAAAGTGACTCTGAACCCCGCAGTCCCCTAATGTTCTGCACTGGAGCAGCCTTCATCTGTTGCCAGTTATTACTGTATTCTGTCCCAGTATAACCAGTCATTGACCCCCTCTGTCCCAGTATAACCAGTCATTTACCCCCTCTGTCCCAGTATAACCAGTCATTTATCCTCCCTGTCCCAGTATAACCAGTCATTTATCCTCCCTGTCCCAGTATAACCAGTCATTGACCCCCTCTGTCCCAGTATAACCAGTCATTTACCCCCTCTGTCCCAGTATAACCAGTCATTTATCCTCCCTGTCCCAGTATAACCAGTCATTGACCCCCTCTGTCCCAGTATAACCAGTCATTTATCCTCTCTGCCCCAGTATAACCAGTCATTGACCCCCTCTGTCCCAGTATAACCAGTCATTGGCCCTCCCTGTCCCAGTATAACCAGTTACTGATCCTCTCTGTCCCAGTATAACCAGTTTGTGCTGTTTCCAGGTGTGGGGATGGACTCCTGTGTGATCCCATTGAGACACGGAGGACTGTCATTGGTCCAGACTACAGACTTCTTCTACCCGCTGGTGGAGGACCCTTATATGATGGTGAGCGTGTGGATGTCTCCCCACTCCTCGTAGGGGGAAGTGAGCGTGTGTCTGCATCACGTGTACGTGGAGGAGCCTACATGTCCATCAAGGCTCCACCATTTTCTTCTCAAGGGTTGAAATGTGTAAATGTGACTGGAATCCTTGATGTGACAGGGCAGGATAGCGTGTGCTAACGTGCTCAGCGACCTCTACGCCATGGGCATCACGGAGTGTGACAACATGCTGATGCTGCTGAGCCTCAGCCAGAAGATGAATGAGAAGGTAGAAGCAGCACGACGCCTCGAGGCCACGAGCAAACATCTCCTCGTGTTTTCTAATTGTCTACATGTGCATCACAGGACCGCGAGCGCGTGATGCCGCTGATGATTCGGGGCTTTCGTGACGCTGCAGAGGAGGGAGGAACGTCTGTTACGGGAGGCCAGACGGTCATTAACCCCTGGATTATTATAGGGGGCGTGGCCTCAGTTGTCTGCCAGCCTAACGAGTTCATCATGTGAGTCAATAAAAGTTGCTCATTAAGAATTACAGAATGCACCACGCCCGCCGCGCCGCTAGGGGGCGATGTTTCCGCTGTTTGAGTCAAAAATCCATCCACTTTAGAACATCTGTTCCGATCTTTTCACGTTCAGGCTTGAAAGAGTCGATGAATATCACATGAATATTATTTTCCAGGCCAGACGGCGCCGTCCCAGGTGACGTCCTGGTTCTGACCAAGCCGCTGGGAACACAGGTGGCCGTGAATGCTCACCAGTGGCTCGATCAGGTCAGTCGCTGCTCGGTTTAAACACTCGTTAATGGGCTGGGTGCGGATCATCTTTAACAAGCTGACACTCATCACTTTAGGGAATTTATTTATTTATTTTGAAGATGTAAAATGTTCAACTTCAGCATTTTTAACTGAGAGGATGAAGATCAAACATGTTGTCATCGACTTTTTGTTTTATATCACAGCCTGAGCGTTGGAACAAGATCAAACTGGTCATCACCAAAGAGGAAGTTAAAGAGGCTTATCAGGAAGCCATGTTCTCCATGGCAACGCTGAATCGCACAGGTACGTCAGTCAGTTACAGGTGATAAAACTCAGGCTAATTGTCTAATAAATGTGCTCTGTGTGTGTGTGTGTGTGTGTGGTGTGTGTGTGTGTGTGTGTGTAGCGGCTGCTCTCATGCACAAGTACCAGGCCCACGCTGCCACGGATGTGACGGGTTTTGGGCTGCTCGGCCACGCCAACAACCTGGCCAAGCAGCAATGCAGCGAGGTGGCGTTCGTCATTCATAACCTGCCCATCATCGCCAAGATGGCTGCCGTCAGCAAAGCCTGCGGGAACTTGTTCAACCTGGTTCAGGGGACGTCATCCGAGACGTCGGGTAGGAGACCTGAGACGGATGAGAAATGTTTCCCAGATCTTGACTCATAAAGCAGGTTTGGGCCTCCGCTGACCCTCGTCCTCTCATGTCCTGCTCAGGTGGGCTGCTGGTGAGTCTGCCCAGAGAGCAGGCGGCCAAGTTCTGTGCAGAGATGAAGAGCCCCAACGCTGGAGGGCAGGGGCCCGCCGGTGGAGCCTGGATCATTGGAATCGTGGAGAAGGGCGACCGACGCGCTCGCATCATTGACAAACCCCGCATCATCGAGGTCCCACCCCGGGGGAGTCAAGTAGCCAATCAGGAGAACAGCCCTGCTCCCAGTCCCAACCTATCATAGTGTGTGTGAGTGTGTGAGTGCGTGTGTGTGTGTGTACGTTGTCCATTGTGTTGAGGCGTAATCGAATAATAATAATAAATGCCAAAAATGCTAGGGAAACTTTAATAATTAAGAGAAAACATTCCAAACGCTTACGTGTGACGGGACGGTCGTGGCTGCTGTTCCGTCGACACTTTCCGGGGAATAACGTCAACACCCCCCATTAACGAATGAAATTCAGCCCTGATTTCTGGCTCCGCCCCCTCCGGGCTCACAGGAAGGCTTGAGCAGCTTCCTGTCTACGGTCAGGGTGGTGTTCAGAAATACGTTCTTCTGTCAGGCGCCTGGATGTCCAGCATCAAGTCTCACTTGCTTCCTCTAATGATGTTCTGTCTGCAAACCCCAGCCGACGGGGTCGGGCGGAGCGGATGTGTGCCTTCGGATCATGGCGAGACGCGTGATGGTGGAGATCCACAGCTGACTCTTTGTAGATTTACTGCTGTTCACAATAAAATCAACTCATTAAGTCACAGTGTTGGAACTGCTTCTTTACATTACAGAGAAATTGTTAATGATTTTCTTCCCATTTGCAATTATTGCCTCAATATTTTAAATCGATTGACTATCTCGTTGCAAGTGCTCATCTATATATACAATAAATGGGCAGTATTGAACTGTATTAAATAGTGTGATTTTTAAGATGACATGTAGTGACACAGCTTTAAATTAAGCAGCCGAATTTTGAGCTGCCCGGGATGGATCCTGGCACCGTGAGGCTGCCGTGTAATACCACCGGTCACCGCCAGGTCGCAGTATAGACGAGCGCAATATGCAGAAGAAGAAATGCGGAAGTAGCCGATGTCAACAATACTGTCATGATGTTTGATTTTGCTGTTAAACGACATCGATTTTAGAGACACGACTAGTCCTTGAGGCATTTGCGTGTATTTCTGTGGTGCGTTCATCGTTTTGCTCTTGAATGCTTTTATCGTGTGTGGTTTTATGGAGTAAACTTACGTCTTACAAACCGCCGTCCATATCTGTCCCATACGTGTATTGTGGCAGCTCCGGCGGCTCCGGGACCGTGCGCGGACATCATGCCTTATCTGGGCAACGAGGAGGCCGTGAGGGAGCTGAGGAGAGCCCTGTCCAACCCTAATGTCCAGTCTGACCAGCTGAGATACAGAAACACTGTCCTCAAAGTCATCAGGTCTCTGTCTCACTCACGATTAACAGCTGACCCACTAACGCTTCACAAAGTAGCATATTTTTATTCCTCTTGATGGGAATGATCACGTTTCTCACCTGCCAGTGGCTTGTTAAGAGTCGACAGGGGTAAAAGAATGGTCCAGTTTCCCCAAATTGTAGTCAGAGACAAGTAAAAGTCCCACGTTAAATGAAAGACAGTCAGTGTATAACCTAAAGTTTTTCTAAAGCCATTGTTTCTTTTTAAATTGATGTTTTATTAAATATACTCAGAGTTGGAATATTTTACCAGGATTTCTTTTAAACTTGATCTTGTTACTATATAAGTTTGAGTAATTTAAATTGAAGAAGAGAACTGCACATTAATTCTCTCCCTGTCGCCCCACCAGAGCGATGTCACAGGGCGTTGATGTGTCGGGCCTCTTCTCCGAGATGGTTAAAGCCTGCGCCTCAGTGGATATTGTTCAGAAAAAACTGGTCTACGTCTTCCTTTGTTCCTACGCGACTTTAAATCCAGAGCTGTCCCTGCTGGTCATCAACACGCTGAGGAAGGACTGCCAGGATCCCAACCCTATGGTCCGCAGCCTGGCCCTGAGGAACATGAGCAACCTCAGGTGTGGTTGCTGCTCACCTCCATTACTGTCCAAACCTCCCAGGGCCTGTAGCTGGTGTGTGTGTGTGTTCCCAGGTTACCCAGTCTGGTGGAGTATGTGGAGAAGCCTCTGACAGCAGGTCTGAGAGACCGAGCGGCCTGTGTGAGACGGGTCGCTGTGCTCGGCTGGGCAAAGCTTCACAATCTGCAACCAAACTCTGAGATCGGTGGGATACAAACCCAACCTTTATCAGCCCCTTTATCACTTTCATTACACTCACATCTAGTTTTGTTTCATACAGCGAGTTTTGAGTCACCACAGTTGCAATGTAATTGTTCCAGATGCCGCAGTGGTGAACGAGCTGTACAGCCTGCTGAGGGACCCGGACCCTGTGGTGATGGTCAACTGCCTCCGAGCTCTGGAGGAGATCCTGAAGGAGGAGGGAGGGGTTGCTATTAACAAACCAATCGCACATCACCTCCTCAACAGGTTAATCTGGTGAACGATCCCGTGGGTGTGCAGCTCATGATGGCAGGGAAAGATGAGTTAATTCAGCCAAAAGTTCCAAACCTCTGGTGCATTTCCTTAATAGTTGTGATGTTGCTGATAAAAGATTTTACCTGATGAGGCAGGAACAGTCTCCAGCAGTCAGTGAAGGTTGAGCCTGTCAGTGAAGGTTGAGCCTGTCAGCCGACTGTCTGCCGACTGTCTGCCGACTGTCTGCCGACTGTCTGCCGACTGTCTGCCGACCACAGATGTGATGATTCCCTGTGATTTAAATCCACCACACCTTCTCTGCTGGGTCATCCCAGGCTGAAGGAGACGGATGTGTGGGGCCAGTGTGAGGTGCTGAGGATTCTCCAGCGTTACCGTCCCCAATCGGAGGACGAACTCTTTGACATCTTGTCCCTGCTGGACGCGTCGCTGGTCAGCCATCAGCCGACGGTCATGGCCGCCACCCTCAGCCTTTTCCTCCACCTCTGCTCAGGGCTGCCTCCCGTCTGTCTGGCAGCTCTGGAGAGGGCGCGGGGGCCGCTGCTGGCTGCCTGTGGGAGCGTGTCCAGGGAGCTGCGCTTCACCGCCCTCTGCCACATTCAGGTGAGCCACAAACCTCCTGCACATCCATTTAGACTCATGAAACATCCACGGGTTCATGCCGGTGTGTTACGGGCTGTGATCTTTCACCCATTCCTTCCTCCCTTTGAGCAGCTGCTGCTGCGCTCTCTGCCTGGCCTGATGGGGGCGCACTACAAACGCTTCTTCTGCGGCTACGCTGAGCCGGCCTACATGAAGCAGAGGAAGATGCAGGTGAGTCCGGACAGCGAGCACTTTCCTTTCAACTCATTTCTGACCTGAAATTTCCAGCTGAAAATGACAAGTTGAGGAAGATTTAAAACGATGTTTAATGTGTGTTTAAGAACATTTTCAGAAGTAAATTGATGAAAGCACGAGATGATTAATTTCTGCTCACGAAGGGGTGAAGTTACCAGTCAGGCTTGTTGATATAAGAATCTGGTGGGAGAACTTTTCCACGTCACATCAGCCAGGATGCAAAGGAAATGAAGAATAGAGGTGGAAATCTGCTTCACCTGGTTGTTACTGTGATGTGTTCAGGTGCTGGTGGAGCTGGTCAATGATGACAACGTTGGCTTGATCCTGGATGAGCTGAAAGGTTACTGCACCGACGTCAACACTGAGACGGCCCAGGCTGCAGTCTCAGCTATAGGTACACACACCTTTGTTCTTCTGTCTTTATGAGGACACCTCAACCCTCAAACACACCCTGGAGCTGGCAGGACCAGGCAAATGTCCTCACTTTGCTAGTGAAATGACTTTTCTGGACTAAAACCAGTCACGTCTGCGTTCAGTTGTCTTTTCCACATTTTGGTCACCAGCAGAACTAAATTTTCCACTAAAGGTCACTAAAACGTGACCTTTGTGCTGAACGTATCAGCCAATAAGGGACAGGATTATTTCTGCAGCCTGGACTTGGTTCTTGGTTTCTGATCTGTTCCAATTAAAGCGACACGTGTTGGTGCACGTTCTCCACAGCAGCCAGGAGCTTCAGTGCAGAAGCACCGGACCTCTGTTCTCTCCTCAGATGTTCTCCTCTCACCCAAAAGACGAGTGGAAGATGTTTGTTGAAACCTCATGAGGTCCAAACCTCATGTGGCCCTCGGCTTTATTCTTTTACCACAAGATTGATCTCATTTTGTCCTGAGTTCAGCTTTAAAGATCTGAAATCTTTCATCTCGGTGGTCTAAACTCCCGTTCAGGTCGTGTTGGGCGGAGCTACAGCGACCGCTGCCTGGAGATCCTCACTGGTCTGCTGGCTCTGAAGCAGGAACACATCACCTCTGGTAAAACCTTCACATACCTTCACGTGATCGGTGGAGAATGAGGCCTCAGCGCCTGGTGACCTTGACCCTTCCTGTGTTCCTGTCCCCAGCTGTGGTGCAGACCATGCGTGACCTGGTCTGGGTCTGTCCTCAGAACAGTCACACGGTGTGTTTGGCTCTGGAGGGCTGCGAGGAGACGCTGCAGGACAGCCAGGTCAGAGCCATCCTGACAGATTAGTCCTGAGGAGCACAACGTTGATTCAACGTTGAGTCATGAGTCTTTGTTATGGATTTAGACTCTTCGACTTCCTGTTACAGTCCGTGATGCTGCTGATGTTCTAGTGCCATTATTTACCCCATAAATAAAGGTTAAAGGTTCACAGTGCCAGAAAAATGGCTCCAACGAGGAGGTGATAACCCAGAGGTGAGGTTTGGTTAGAAGATATTGTTGAAGAACCTCTCCACCGTAAAGGACCATCCTTTCATCTATCCAGAGGTTCTTCCTGAGGAGCTTCAGCACTGGTGTGACCTGCAGGTCCCAGTAGGATTCATTATGTTGACAGCAGATGAATCTTGTCTTCTGACCAGTCGTCCTCCATAGATGACCTAAGATCACCTCAAACAAATCAGGGGGTCCAGAAGCTGCCAGAGCTGCTGATTAAATGGAACGTTATGAAGGAAAGCTCAGTTTCAGTCTGTCCTGGTGTGAGAAGAATTATTGTTATTGTTGTTATTAGTATTATCTTTAAATGCTATTGTATGTAGATTTTGAGTGTTGAGGAATGTTGACAGGAGAAGAAGAACATGAGAATGCAAAAGTACTGATGCTGCTTACAACCAAGCCCAGCATCCAGATGTATCCTGTTGGTCAAGATTAGAGAAGTTCGTTAAGATGGGTGGAGAGGTCAGAAGGCGATGAGATATGAGATCCTGTTAGAACACACATTCTGTTTGCTCCAATAAAAGAGGTGAGCGAGCAGCAGACGAGCAGAGTTGACAGAGGAAGCTTGAACTGCTGCTCAGCTCCCCCTAGCAAGGAACTCCTGTTTGCGTGGTTGATCTGAGTCTAGTGAACGAACAGCGCGGGTGATCAAAACTTCACCCTCACACTGCTGAACCTTCACTGTTTGCATTCTGTTTGACTTGGACCACAGTTTTTATTTCTAATTTGCAAACCAAAATATTCTCCTGATGCCTTTTTCAGGTAGAGAAGCAAAGCTCAGAGGAAACGCTGCTGTTTCATTCATTCATTCCCAGCTTTAGATCTGAGAGCAAAAGCTCTGAATTCCAGCTCGGTCCAGCAAAAACCTGCATCTGTTGTCATGGCAACCTGTTGTTTGTCGCTGAAACACCATGGAACTCTAACGAGTCGCAATGCCTCTTCCCTCCAGGGCAGACAGGCTTTACTGTGGCTGCTGGGCATGTACGGGGAGCAGGTGGCCGGCGCCCCCTACACCCTGGAGGTGTTCATCGATGGCGTGAGGAGCGAAGCGTCTGTGGGAGTCAAAATGGAGCTGCTGACATCGGCCTGCAGACTCTTCCTGTGTCGGCCTGCAGAGATGCAGGACATGCTCGGGAGGCTGCTGCACTACTGCATAGGTGTGTGTGTGTGTGTGTGTGTGTGGGGGGGGGGGGTCAGGGTCGCGGGCAGGAGCCTGGTGACCCACTCTGTTACGAACGTCCTCACACAGGCAGAAGCACAACGACGTGTGTGTCTTGTTTTCCAGAGGAGGAGACGGACATGTGTGTTCACGATCAGGCGCGCCTCTACTACCGCCTGTTGCATTGTGGGATAGAAGAGACAAGGAAGATCCTCCTGGGTCGGAGGTCAGACCCCTCGCTGGGGGTCCTGATCGGCCGCCCTGCTGAGCCCGTCAGCCAGTGGGCCCCTTATTTCAACACTCTGGAGCCTCTGAGGCAGGACGGCGCCGCTGAGGCGGAGCCAGCGAGCAGAGAAAGCCCTCGATGTGTCCCCTGTGAGGCCAAGAACAGCCGAGACCTCCCAGAGTCACTGTCCTCCCACATGGAGCCAGGTCAGTCAGGTGGACAGTGAACCTGGGGGGGTCTCTTGCTCTCTTTTATGGCCCTTTCTCATCCTCAGACTGGAGGAAGGAACCTCAGTGTTCCGGCGGCCCAGCTGCCGTCCAGCCTCCCGGGGTGGGGACCGGTCTCAGCCTGTCGTCATCCCCGACTCTCACCCCCGAAGAGTTTGAGCGCACGTGGCTGCGGCTGCAGCGTCTCCCTCCCGGTCAAAGTAAAGTCTTGAGTCTCTGTTGATGTTGGAGATGTTGGAGAAAGGATCACGTCAGGGTCTTTGCTGTTGCTAGATGCTGGGAGGAGAGAGGAGCAGCACCTTTGCCTGGAGGAGCTGATCCGGAGCGCCGTGGTGCCGCTCTGCTCGCCGCACAACCTGCAGGCAGCCCTGCAGCTGCTCAACATCCAGATGCTGGCCTTCACACCACCACACACACTCCCCTGGAGAGTGTACCTGTACACACACACGCAGCGAGCACACGCTGGCCACACGCTGGTCCTGGGGGAGCTGCTGTGGCCTGGAGAGACCCAGAAGGAGGGCGGGGCTGAGCCGGAGGAGGAGGTTCGGGTGACTCTGAGGCAGCAGCCGCCCGATGACGAAGCTCTGAAAGGCTTTTTCTCCATTCTGACCACCGTCCTGCAGACAGTGTCCTCACAGGGGGAGTAAAGCCCCGGAGTGTTTGACTGACGAAGGACTCCAGGAAGGAAGAGAAAGAGGAGACGCCAGATGTTGGTGATGCTGGGCGCTGCAAAAGAATGGAAACGTTTCAAATCCTGTTGTTGCAGATTAAAAAATGAATTTTCATCTGAACCGGAGCAGCTTCCGGTCCCACCTGTAGCACCAGTGCTGCTCTCACAGTTCTGAGCTCGCTGATCCGGGTTCTTCAGACCCAGAAGGTGAACTCCTCCCCCCACGCCGAGGCACCAGAACGTTAACGTGGCTCCACCACAAGGTGGCTTCCTCCGCGCGCTCCATCATCTGGGAGCCGCCACAGGTGTCAGAAGTGTGCCCCCTCCCTCAGGGGCAGCTCGAAGCGCGTGCTGACTAATACGAGGCTCCAGGTTTCTGTCAGCGTTTATCTATTACCATAACTGTGCGTGAGAGTGTGCGTGAGGAAGAGTGTGAGACGAAGAAGATTAAAACCGACTCGGCTAAAGTCGCTCTCGTGTCTCTCTCATTTGGACTTCCCGTCCGTATTGGGCTCGTGCCGGTGGGCGGAGCCACCAGCTGGATCCGTTTCACCTGAGCAGGTTCGGTTTTGGCTTCAGCAGCAGCTTCAGCCTGGGCTGGGAACCCTGACCCTTGTTCCACATGTAACAAGCGTTCCTGGCTCATCCGGGCGTGGACCAATCGTTGTCAACAGGTAATGTTTTACCTGCCCGCGGTCACGTGACGCCTCATAAAAGGTGAGGTCGCGCAGAAACGCTATCAGAGGAACGACGATGCAGCTTTAACATTGTGAATGCGGTAAGTTTGGCGGGTTTATTATTTGATTCGTGTTTCCCTTCTATCAGCCAGAAAGTGGAAGAAACCGCTTCAGCTTTCAGAAGTTCCGCCAATTCATTCAGATTCGATGTTTTCGAGCAGATTTTCCTGGTTCCTCGCTGAAGGTCGCAAATTCAGAAATGATCTAAATGACTTTCACAGAAACATCCCGATCGGATTCACTCTCAGAATAATCGGATTTATTTTTGTGGACAAAGAGGCTCGTGTAAATATCACAACCCCCCGTTGGCTTCAAGAACCTCTTACTGGTTTGCGAGGTTTTATCTATTTTCTAACTTCCAGAGCAGTCAGAGAAGCTCTGGAGAAGCATCTAACCGGTTTCAGCTCTGATGCTAAAGGAGCTGCACGAATGGATCTTCCTGTCTGCTTGGGGTCTTTGAATGTGTAGACTTTAGAGAGACAGACAGGCAGAGAAACAGACGTGAGGACAGAATGATTTCTGCCCTGAAGGCTCCACCAGCACCGACCGTCCCTCTACACTCATGGATTCTCCTGTTGAAGGTCCTCCTGAGGGGCTGCTGACACCTCAGCTAGGTTCTTTTTGGAGGTGCTAAAGCTGCAGGTCTGGGTCGGCAGAAGTGGGTTGGCCTGGTCCAGGACTTGTATGAGAGCTGGTGAACCATCAGGGTGGAGGTCTGTGTAGATTCTCTTCCAGGCTTTTTTCTTAATTTCGGGACTAGATTCGTCAGGTGTCACTCCCATACGTCCCTCTATGGGAGCGGACATCAGTTTAAATGAGCCTGATTGCCAAGTGAATTAGAGGTCTCCCAGGGTGGAGCTTAGCCTGCATTGTAGATCGCCTCTCAGCACCCGTCCTTGTTGCTATGGTAATGGAAACACACAGTAGAGGTTAGACAGGAACTTTCTTAGACTCTGATGTTTGCAGATGATATTGTGATCTGTAGTGAGAGCAAGGGGCAGGTGGAGGAGAACCTGGAGAGGAGGAGGAGAACCTGGAGAGGAGGAGGAGAACCTGGAGAGGTGGGGGAGAACCTGGAGAGGAGGAGGAGGAGAACCTGGAGAGGTCTGGGAGAACCTGGAGAGGTCTGGGAGAACCTGGAGAGGTGGGGGAGAACCTGGAGAGGTGGGGGAGAACCTGGAGAGGTGGGGGAGAACCTGGAAAGGAGGAGGAGAACCTGGAGAGGAGGAGGAGAACCTGGAGAGGAGGAAGAGAACCTGGAGAGGCGGGGGAGAACCTGGAGAGGTCGGGGAGAACCTGGAGAGGTGGGGGAGAACCTGGAGAGGCGGAGGAGAACCCGGAGAGGTCTGGGAGAACCCGGAGAGGTCTGGGAGAACCTGGAGACGTGGGGGAGAACCTGGAGAGGTTGGGGAGAACCTGGAGAGGTGGGGGAGAACCTGGAGAGGCGGAGGAGAACCCGGAGAGGTCTGGGAGAACCCGGAGAGGTCTGGGAGAACCTGGAGACGTGGGGGAGAACCTGGATAGGTGGGGGAGAAGCTGGAGAAGTGGATGTCTGTCCCTAAGGCGAAGGTCAGCATAGATGAGTGTGAAGGAGAGGAACTAGGAGGGGGTGAGCTTACAGAGAGGCGAGATGAAGAAGCTGGATCTAAGACTAGAGAGGAACCCTGTGGAAGAAGAGAAGGATGGTGGTGAAGGTCCTGAAAGTACTAACTGATGCTAGTAGGTTAACTGGGAGCAGTGGGAGGGAAGGGTTACCCTTCAGGGACCTTCTCTGGGTCTTACAGGCATCAGAACCTGATGGTCGATGCTGCTGAGAAGCTTCCTGCTTTATTATCCTGATCAGTCCTCCGTGGTCCAAACACAGTGAACCGTCAAACGTTTAACCATCAGACTCACAGTGAACTGGTCAGCTGGAGGGACTTTAGAAATGTTCTGACTTTTTCTTTGCTCTTGTTTTTAGGTGTTAGGTTTTAATCCTTTAGTTCATCGTGAAAGAAGTAAAAGGAGCTTCTAGTGTTACTGGCTGAGGAACGCAGTCTGACAGGCCGAGTGGAAACGTGGCCTTCACAACAGCCTGGAGGGGTTGCCAGGAAGTGGTGGAGCTGGTTTGTGTGTGTGTGTGTAATAATCAGTTTTGATTATTAATTATTCAGAACTGCACTCATGTATTTCAGTGTTGTGTTTAATGAGATCAGGAAATAAATGCATAACTAGGTAAACAGTGATAGAATAACCAAACTATTATATTATAATAAAAGTATTATTTTAATAGACACAATATTAATAATAATAATATAATAATAATAATAGATTTTATTTCAAAGCGCCTTTCAAGACACCCAAGGACACTTTACAGTACATCTATGCAACAGTTAAACACTATTTACAATTTAAAATCATAGGTCAGCTTCACAGTTAAGATTTCAACAACAGTTGCAATAGCACCAATTACAACAAAAAAAAAGAAAATAGTAGGTGAAACATACATACATACATAAGATCAACAAAGCAACATATAATCATAAACCTAAACAAAGAAAACAATTAAGGGTGGTGCAGTGAGTAAGCCAGACGAAAAAGGTGTGTTTTGAGGTTTGATTTAAATACGGGGAGAGAGTCGATATTTCGAATGTCTGGTGGTAAGGAGTTCCAAAGGTGAGGAGCAGAGCGACTGAAAGCTCTGGCCCCCATGGTCCTGAGGTAGACAGGGGGCACAGTGAGGTTGAGGGAGGAGGAGGCAGATAATTTTGCCTCTTTATATCAATATAAACTGTATATATAAAACTGTAATCTGTTTAAACTTTTAAGACTGCTCTAAGTGTTGATTAAATATTTACTGTTACTTTTTCCATGTGAGCTACGCCCAAACATAACTTCCTCTGTGTGTGTGTGTGTGTGTTGTGTGTGTGTGTGTTGTGTGTGTGTGTGTGTGTGTGTGTGCGTGTGTGCGTGTGTGCGTGTGTGCGTGTGTGCGTGTGTGCGTGTGTGCGTGTGTGCGTGTGTGTGTGTGTGTGTGCGCGTGTGCGGTGTGTGTGTGCGTGGTGGTGTGTGTGTGTGTGTGCGCGCAGTAGAGAAAAATGCGTTTTATAAAGAAGGCGACTATTTTGGCCATTGTGCTTCTCTTTGGAGGCTTTTACTTCCTTGCCCCTTCAGATTTAATCAAAAATGTAAGACACACACACACACACACACACACACACACACACACACATCCGTGAAATTGCTTGTTATCCTGGTATACCAGCTTGTTATACCAGCATATCACGCCAACATTCCTAAATCAATTGGGCTTTAGCTTTTTGTTATTGTGTGTGTGTGGGTGTGTGTGTGGGTGTGTGCGTGTTTGCTTGCTTTGCAGGACTTTGTGGAACCTTCAGAAAGCGTTCTGAAGAAGCTGAATGTGAGCCCAGTGAAGCTGGCCCCTCAGCTGTCCTGGGTCGAGAGTCAAAATTATCTGCCTCTCAATGTCTCCTACCAGCTGCTGGCTGGAACACCATCCAACCAAAAGAGTGAGTCGAAATGTTGGTTTATGCTTTTATTGATGTTCAAATCTTAAAGTTCTACTTCCTGCTCCTGCTCTCACTTGCACCAATAAGGAAAATCCGACGCCTCGTCTGGCCGTAGGTGCGCTCACAAACACTTGTCTTCAGGTCTGAGCGCACATTTAAATCCCAACAGTTGGTGTGTTGACCTGCAGACCGAGTGAGACCACTTCTGAGCTAAAGTCTCTCTGGTTTGGTCTGAGGTGAAGCTTCCCTCATCCTGAGCTAAGCGGAGTTGCTAGCTGAACACCGGCGTGCACGCAGACACGAGGCTTCTCTGATGTTTACAGGGTATCTGGCAGTGGGGATCTCATCCGTGAGGAGGCTTCACGGGACGTACCTCTTGTCCACTCTGCAGTCCATCATCTCCAAGTCTTCTCCTGAAGAGCGGGCATCCATGGTGGTGGTCCTGCTGCTCGCAGATTTTGATGCCAGCTGGAGAGAAGCTACAGTGAAGGAGATCACGAGTAGATTTCCCTCTGAGCTGGAAGAGGGCCACCTGCTGGTGCTCCATGTTCCTCAGCATTTCTACCCTCCTCTCCAAGGTGCTGTTCCAGTGTGGTCCCACAGATGGGCGCTGATTGGAGCTGTGACGTTGACGTAAGTCTTTTTGGCTCTCGTGCAGGTCTGAAGAGGAACTACAACGATGCTCCAAATAGGGTGACCTTCCGCTCCAAGCAGAACGTGGATTACTCCTTCCTCATCAACTACAGTGCTGGGCTCAGTCATTACTACCTCCAACTGGAGGATGATGTTTCCTGTGCAAAAAACTTCTTCACCCACATCAGGAGGAGGACTGAGGAGCAGGAGGCCAAGATGACCACCTGGACAGTGATTGAATTCTCAGTTCTTGGCTACATTGGGAAACTCTACAAATCTGTGGATGCTCCTCTTCTGGCGCGCTTCCTTTTCCTGTTCTACCAGGAAATGCCCTGCGACTGGTTGATGTCCCACTTCCGGGAGCTTATGACTCAGAAGGAAACCATCATCTTCAAACCGTCACTGTTCCAACACATGGGGACCTTCTCTTCCTTTGATGGTAAACACAATCATTTAAAGGACAAGAACTTCCAAGAGGACGTCAACCCCAATCCTAATGCCGATGTTTTCACTGATATGTCCGTCTACCGGGACAACGCGCCGAGGCGCGCCTGGGACAATGCAGGGGAATTCTTTTGGTCAAATTCCATAAAGAAAGGAAACTTCTGGGCTGCGGTCCTGGACGTTCCAGCAGTATTCACCAGTATAGTCGTAGAAACGGGGACGGAGGGACGAGACCTGCTGGAGTCGGGTCAGGTCGAGATCGGCCATGAGGTTATTACCACCCCCACAGGAAAAAGCTGTGGAGAGTTCCAGTCTGTCGGGACATTCAAGAACGGCAGGTTTGAGCGGAACGAGCTGGACAAAGACTACAGCTCCGCCTCTTCCTGTCTACGGATACGCGTGACTGCAGACCAGCGCGCGTGGCTCATCATCAGAAAGATCGTGGTCAGAACTCGTTGACCCAAGGTCACCTGGAGGAGGACCCTTCTCAACCTGAGCAGCGCTCAAAGTTCACGTCAGCCGAGTTTTCACTCTTTTTCCAGATGCTGAGGTGTCATTGAGCTGCGGCGTTCCCGTGTGTACACGTGCTTGCAATGTTCTTTCCAACAGCTATATAAAACCTTTCAAATCCTCCATATTCAACGTTCTCAGTTTTTTATGGAAGCTCAGGGTGTCTACAATAATTATTGAGCCTCTCAGTTGCTGAGAAGCCTGAACTTCAGCCACTTCCTGCTGCAGTGGCGGTGACCACAGGAACACGGGTGCTGTGTAGGAGTTTGGTTGCACAGCAAACATTCTCATTGTCTCCGCCTCTTCCTCGCGCCTTATCAGCTTCCTATATTTGGTTGGTAATCTTACACTCTTGTCACACACTAAACCATAATCTAACATTGCAAATTTATTTCATGCAGTTAGAAGCTGGTGCAGATGCTGCCTGGACCCTGGTCCTGCTGCTGGCTCCTCCTGGAGCTGAACATCACTCACTTTATCTCAACCGCTGGCGGCTGTTCATCTCGATTATTAAGAGACTGCAGGACTGTTGTCTCCTCAGTGGGGCCTTCTGAGCTTCTGCTCGGGTTGAAGGAGCTGCATCTCCATCCTCACTAGACTGAACAGAATCATTCATCTCCATGTGTTCAGACTTGGATGCATACAAACATCTACGTGTACAGTAGCGATCAGGGCCGTAAAAGTAAAGTACTGATCGGGTGACTGTGCCTACCTCTATGTATGTGACATTAATGTCTTCATCTTCATACTGACTGTTATCCTGCTCCTCATCAGAACATCGACCGTCTGGCTGGAGCTGATTGTTGCCAGTGAGCTGTGGATAAAGACCCAAGGACCTCAGCTGCTGCAGCCCATCAACAGAACGGCTGGTCGGGTTGATGTGGCGGGCTGGGATACGACTGGGCAGAGCCCAGGTTCCCTTAAAGTCAGGCCATGCACTATTCTTCTACAGCAACGCACACACACACACACACACACACACACACACACACACACACACACACACACAGGGTTAAAGTCACTTCTGACCTTTATCAAAAATGAGGAGAAAAGAGCTTAAAGAAAAAAGCTTTGGTACTTTTTCTGCTCCTGGGAGGAGATGACCCCTGTCATCAGAAATGAAGGTGGTGCGACCTGACCGTGCAGCAGGTCTCTGTTCTCACACACACACACACACCACACACACACACACACACACACACGGACCAAACTGAGTTACAAGAAATCTGCTTTGATTCTGAATTCATCCCGTTTTATGTGAGTTACTGGTCTAAATCTAAATGTGCACGTGACTGTTTCCATAATCATCCATTATGACGCAGATCAGTCAGATGTCAGTCTCACCTTACTGACGTAATTTGACGAACTCCAAACACGCATCCTTCTCGGCTTAAAGGCACCTTCAAACTGAGGAGGAAAGTGTCAATTTGAATTATTGAGCCCAAAAGTCGGCGAGGCAGTAACGTCTTGCAACTCTTAATAAAATGAATCATCGAAGCGGCTGTTAAACCTGCTCCAGAAGTTCCATCAGACTAGTTAACGGCATCCGTTTTCAACATTTGTTACCTGGTTTGCTGAGTAGTTGGATGACATTTTCGTGTCCTCTGGCAAGCGCTCACCTCGCCCTTGTTTGTAGTGAGATTAGTTGAGTGCAAGAAGAGTTCAGTTGTCTCTTTAAATGTGAGTCAGTTTTATTCACAACAGTCTGAGCTTCAACAATAGTCTTGTAGATTGTCTTTCTGTACTGACTGGTTGAGGTTAACCACTGCCAGTAGTATAGAGGCCGGTCTAAAACAATGGAGCGGTGTAACATAATAATGTCTGTTGATTTCATTCAAAGCTCCTTTGATCCTTTAATTTGTAGTCTCGGGTTACTTGAGCTTATATCTACACGGGACCATTCTGAAGCGTATCTCCTTCCACATCCTTTGTTGTTCAGGCACAGAAATATTCCAAACTCAATGGACAATTCCAGAATGGTGTGCTAGGACTCCTGGACATGAATACGACAAGTTTGAAAGCAGAATTAACCCCTTTGGCCTTCCATCCAGAAGGCCTAAACCCATGTTATCCTATGAGAGAGGCCTCCGGAAGGCCGTGGACTTTGCCCGCTGCTTGAGGGCACAGCTGTCATTCTTTCACCTAGAAACACCATTCAGACTCCGTAATGGAGCTGTAATGTTGAGATTCACGCACCAAAATAGGCTGTTCTCTCGTGCTTCTGTGGGGAGGTTTCCTAAAGCCTTCGGTAGAAGCTGCTGCTACCTCACAAACATCGGTTTTGAAACGTTAAATAATTCAAAGGGAAATGCTGCGCGGCAAGTCTTCTCACTTCTCCCGTTTCTGTGTGGAAAATCTTTGAAAGCTGAAAAGTCTAATTTTCTAAGTCCAGAGATTCCAAGTTTCTCATTAATACTTGTCGTTTCTAAGTGGTGGTGGTGGTGGGGTGGGGGGTATATTTAAAACCTGTCCTATTCTTTTCCTGTTCAAGTATGTCATGTTGACTTGAAATGATTATGTAAATAACCCTGATTAAAAGTAACGTGTTCCTTGTGATTTAGAAGAAACTCGTTTTGGAAAAAATGGGCATGTATACGTACATGTTGTTGGATCGCAATACTCACGTGTGTCACTGCTGATCCACGTGTTCTCTGAATGAAGACTTTAAGAAGGAAAATGCCAATTTCAAAATGTATTTAGCAAATAGAACCAATTCAAGTTACAAATATTACAGAGCTCCGGGCCAGTTCAAAATTTGATGCTGCACAGTCCTTGTTCTCCATTGTTTCCCAGATAGCCAGGTCAAAATTCACATTCTTCTTGCAGATGAACTTATCAACACCACTAAACTCTGTTGTCCAGTTTTACAATGGGTGTTTAACACTTTCAGCCTGACTGTCTCCCCTGATTGCAATTATCTAAACAACAGTCATGTTGAGGGAGGGTCAACTGACTGTTTAGCGTTTTTACTCTTGCTAAAGATTCTATTATCCCTAACTTCTAAACTAACTGTAACAGAAACATATACAAAAAGCAAACACAATTCTCTTCAATTTTTATACATTTGAAATTTATTTAGTGCCAGTGTAGGTACCAAATCTGTCCGACAATTGTGGAAGTCCGGACAGAATTGGCAGCTACCCCGATCGCACCGTTACGGGTGGCCGGAAGTCCCACTATTTATCTTCCGGTGTCTGCGGCGTCCATGAAGATAATCCGCCGTCGGTGCTATTAGCATGCAAATGTCAGCATTTCTGACGGAAACTATCCGAAAACACGTTAACTCCTCCAGATTAACGCTACATTTCCGGATGCAACTCCTCGTAGCGGAGTCGATCGCGACTCTGTTTTGGGACTCGACGGCTCTTCAGTATTAACCGGCTCGTTCACGCGACCCATGGAGGGTCCGTCTTCTCGTTTGAATGTGGTCGAAGCCGGACCGCGGAAGTTGGCGACCCGTCAGGGTTCTGGTGGTGATTCGGATCCTGATGCTGCTGGAGACATAAAAACTCATTTCCGCGTGTGTCGCTTCATGATGGAGACAGGTACCGGTCCAAACCGCCGACCTCCGTGTAGTCACGAAGAGTTAACTTACTTCACATCCAGCTTTAATACAACTTAAGCTGGCACATTTGTTTTTATTTTACATGCGTTTATGCAAGGGGTTTGCACATGTCATTTACTCGTCTGTGATCTGGTTTGACGAGTCGGGTTGGCTCGTTGTTATAAATGCACTTGTGTTTCTATTCGCCTTTCAGGAGTGAAGCTGGCGATGCGCTCGGTCCCTGTGGCCACTGCATGTGTGCTTTACCACCGCTTCTTCCAGCAGGTCAGCCTGCAGGCGTATGAACCCTACCTGGTGGCCATGAGCTGTTTATACCTGGCTGGGAAGATAGAGGAGCAGCACATCAGGACTCGTGATATTATCAACGTAAGCCACAGGTAAAGCGGAGGCAACTCTGGTTGCCGTGGTGGCACGAATCAGCCTGCTCAAATAAAAACACCAAGATATCGTTGGAACTTGCTACCAAAATAATGAAAATGCCAGAAATGCTTGCACTCCTCAACATCTGGGTGTGACGGGACTCTTGGGAGCCCCCCCCTTTCCCCTCCCCCTCTGCAGGTACTTCAACAGTGGCAGAGCTCCTCTAGAATGTGACAAGGACTTCTGGGAGCTGAGGGACAGCGTGGTGCAGTGTGAGCTGCTCATTCTGCGACAGCTCAACTTCTACGTCTGCTTTGAACACCCTCACAAGGTGTGTGCTCGTGCGTCCATCCCTGAGGCCAGAGGGGTGTGTGGTCACGTGGTCACGTGGTCATGTGGTGTGTGTGTTTCTGCAGTATCTGCTTCACTACCTGACGTCTGTTGGGTCGATGGTGAACCGCCACGCCTGGTCTCGAACTCCCGTGGCAGAAACTTCCTGGGCATTGCTGAGAGACTGTTACCACGGAGTCATGTGTATCCGCCACACCCCCCAACACATCGCCATAGCAACACTCTACCTGGCACTGAACAGCTACGGCGTTGAGCTGCCTGTTGGGGAAAAGGAGTGGTGGAAGGTGCGTGTTCGTCTTCCGTAGCGGAACTGTCAAACACTCGACTCCGGGTTTAGGCTCCGAACTGTCTGGCTTTGTTTTAACATCAGAAATATTCTTGTACTTTATCCAAAATCTGTTTTGGCAAGAGTCCATGAAAAGGTTGGTGTGTTTTTAAGAAGAGGTGTTGTCTCTTCCTCCTTCCTCATACTCGTGTCGTCTCGCCGTTTTAAAAGAGTCATACATGAATGTGAGATGATGACGTTGGCAGAATTCACTCTGATGAGCTTGCTGAGAGAAGCTGGTGCACAAGGGGCTGGAAAAGCTGCCAAACCCTCATTGATGATGACGGCGGCGGTTAAAATGCTGTCTGAAGGAGTCGTGTCGACCACAGTGACCAGCTGCTCCAGCTCGCCATTTTCAAAGCTCCCAAAAAGTTACCAGCTTTATCACATGGGGTCGTAAATGTCTTATTACAGGTATATCAGACTGTCACACTCAGGGGTTGTTCATTCATCTATCTCTCTTTATCTCTTCTGTTGCCACGGTTACACAAAACCTGGTGAATCTAAGCAAATTTATGTCAGTAAGGAGGAAAATCTTTGGCTCTTTTAAAGGAGGTAAAGTCAAATTCTTGCTTAATCTCTCCTAGATGTGATAAATGTGGCTAATATCTTTAGGCGTTTAACAGAGGGTGTTTTGGGAGGATGAGTGTGTGGCAGCGGAGCGAGGGGTGGGGGGCATCCCAGCGGCCTCCGGGCCACAGGCAGGTACTCAGCTGCATTAGATGGGATTCATTCATGCAGGCAAGGATTTTAAGATTAGCTTTTAATAGACCACCTCTGCACTGGTTGATGGGTGTTGAGCCGCTCATTTCAGATATTTCATGATTTAATGCGGCGCCCTGCATAGATAAATGACAGGAGTTACCTGTGACCCCCATGAGGAACCTGGACTTGTGTGTAACCTGATGCCTAAAGGTGTCTTTTTACATTTGAACAGGTGCTGTGTGAGGATGTTACCAGGTCAGAGCTTGACGCAGTGATCGCAGACCTCCTTCATCTCTATGACATGGAGGCCAAGTGTGTGTGAAGGAGCGCGGAGACTTTCTGACTCCCGGAGGCTTCCACACGGAGGCGGATGCAGTACTGAGCGTGGCCACCAGGGGAGATGTTTGCCACTGTATGACGTGTTCCAGTCAGAACTTCCAGAAAGATCCCAGATCCCATTTATTTAGATAAACAAGTCATTAAAGTGTCGGGGAGGTGACATCTGTAATAATTAGTATTAGTAAGTGTGTACTTGATGTTCACACACTCATCTTTGCAGTTGTGTAAAATTTAATGTGAAATATAAAAACATTGATTTGCTGAGCGGCCTTTTTAAACAGCGTTTGGCTTCGTGTGACCATGGGGCCCTTTCCATCCAGCCCCCCTTCACAAACACAATATGAGGACTTTTGGTGTTGGACAGTACGTGAGAAGCTCCGAGAGGAGACGTGTCCCCGTGAGGGGCGACTGCAGCGCCACCTTCAGGTGTCCTCAGCTCGACCTTCGATGCGTCGGCTGGATCCATCAGGAGAATAAACCCACGATGGTTCTGAAGGACGTTTGAATGGTTCCAGTGACTAAAACCACCGGGGTTGATGGTTGGATCCTCCATCCTGCTGGGGCTCATTCGCTCCCAGTCAGAGCTGAGCTCAATGGATGCACATGCACACACACACACACACACACACACACACACACACACACTTTGAAGGAGAACAGTTCAGGTCCATTTACTCTAGAACTAGAATACATAGAATCAGGGACAACACAGATCAGGTGGTAACATTCCAGCTGCTGCTCTGGGCGGAGAGGCAACATCTGGTACGTTGTGTGTCATGAATGACGACACAGGTGAGCTCCAGCTGCAGGGGCGGGGCCTGTAGGATGGGGCGGGGCTAAACCAAACCATTTCCCTTATTGGTCATATCTTGATGACCTTGATTGAATCAATAAGATGTTAAAATCTTGATACAGAATGAAAGAAGCTCCACGGGCAGCTGTGAGTGTGTGTGTGTCTGTCTGTGTGTGTGCATGTGTGTGTGTCTGTGTGTGTGTGTGTGTGCGTGTATGTGTGTGTGTGTTTTCCTAATTCCAGAAATAGAAGTGTTGCTGTTTTTTTTAAACTGCTGCTGTGATTGGTGGAATTCACGGAAAACGTGTGTAGAGTTGCCGAGTCACGCAGAATTCACGGGGTTCTGTTGGATTTACATCAACTTTAATCTCATTAAATCCAGTCGGTTTTGGACTTTCAAGGCTGATCTGAATCCTGTTTCTGCTGCGGCACATTTGGGACGGATGGAGGAAGCCACAGCAGCCGTGAGGAGTGCCACTTTGTATCCATCACTGCCCCCTCCCTCTCTCTGTTGCTCTCTCTCTCTCACACACACACACACACACCACACACACACACACACACACTCATACAAGTCTAGAACTTGGGCCCGGTCTGAGGTGGAGGTCTGAGGCTAAAGGCTGCAGAGCTTTTATCAGTTCAAGGACACTCGGCACTGATGTAACAGTAACATCCAAAAACTGTCAGTGGGCTGTAAACACACGTGCTCGCTCGCTCTCTCTCTCTCTCTCTCTCTCTCTCTCACACACACACACACACCACACACACACACACCACACACACACACTTTGAAGGAGAACAGTTCAGGTCCATTTACTCTAGAACTAGAATACATAGAATCAGGGACAACACAGATCAGGTGGTAACATTCCAGCTGCTGCTCTGGGCGGAGAGGCAACATCTGGTACGTTGTGTGTCATGAATGATGACACAGGTGAGCTCCAGCTGCAGGGGCGGGGCCTGTAGGATGGGGCGGGGCTAAACCAAACCATTTCCCTTATTGGTCATATCTTGATGACCTTGATTGAATCAATAAGATGTTAAAATCTTGATACAGAATGAAAGAAGCTCCACGGGCAGCTGTGAGTGTGTGTGTGTGTCTGTGTGTGTGCATGTGTGTGTGTCTGTGTGTGTGTGTGTGTGCGTGTATGTGTGTGTGTGTTTTCCTAATTCCAGAAATAGAAGTGTTGCTGTTTTTTTTAAACTGCTGCTGTGATTGGTGGAATTCACGGAAAACGTGTGTAGAGTTGCCGAGTCACGCAGAATTCACGGGGTTCTGTTGGATTTACATCAACTTTAATCTCATTAAATCCAGTCGGTTTTGGACTTTCAAGGCTGATCTGAATCCTGTTTCTGCTGCGGCACATTTGGGACGGATGGAGGAAGCCACAGCAGCCGTGAGGAGTGCCACTTTGTATCCATCACTGCCCCCTCCCTCTCTCTGTTGCTCTCTCTCTCTCACACACACACACACCACACACACACACACACTCATACAAGTCTAGAACTTGGGCCCGGTCTGAGGTGGAGGTCTGAGGCTAAAGGCTGCAGAGCTTTTATCAGTTCAAGGACACTCGGCACTGATGTAACAGTAACATCCAAAAACTGTCAGTGGGCTGTAAACACACGTGCTCGCTCGCTCTCTCTCTCTCTCTCTCTCTCTCTCTCACACACACACACACCACACACACACACACACTCATACAAGTCTAGAACTTGGGCCCGGTCTGAGGTGGAGGTCTGAGGCTAAAGGCTGCAGAGCTTTTATCAGTTCAAGGACACTCGGCACTGATGTAACAGTAACATCCAAAAACTGTCAGTGGGCTGTAAACACACGTGCTCGCTCGCTCTCTCTCTCTCTCTCTCTCTCTCTCACACACACACACACACACACAGACACACACACACACACACACACACACACAGCCGGTCATGTGTCTGACCTTCTGACTTCCCCTGAAGCTCAGAGTCATGGCTGAAGTGATGTGTCAGCAGATGGAAGCTCGCAGCAGCGAGGTGATCAGAGTGTGCTGGACGAGTGAGACACAAAGATGAACCACTCCTTCACTTCTCCATCCCTCTCTTCTCTTCACCTCTCAGCCTCTTTTCCCTCCTTCCATCAGTGCTCCTTCCCAGCTGATGTTTAATTCATGGGCTCTGGCTGAACATGCATCATCTTCATTATTAATACAACATTAGGAAGAACGAGGGAGGAGGAGGAAGGGAAGGGTTGAGGAGGAGGAGAGGAAAGCAGATGAGCCAATGAGATGTTGCACAAAAACACTGAAATTGAGTGAAATGTGGAGTTTGTCCCTATACTTTAACTTTAGTTTAATTCGCTTTTCCGCTCCTATAATTCTAAAAAGATCTTTTGGATCCAGCCACAAAGTTAAAGATCAGCTCAATAACCTCGGTAAGTTTGAGCTTCGGCCGTTGTTCATTCCAGGATTCCTGATGCCTGAGAGGAACCAGCAGCAGAGGAGAGCCCGACTGGAGACGCCTGGAGACGGCAGCAGCTGAGCCATCAGCTCCAGGGTCCATGCTAGCATCAGGCTAGCATCAGGCTAACATCGGGCTAGCATCGTGCTAATATCACATCAACACACTAACTACACTCTGTTACTCTGTGCTACTCTGCTACTCTGCTACTCTGCTGCTCTGTTGCTCTGTTACTCTGTTACTCTGTTACTCTGCTACTCTGCTACTCTGTTACTCTGTTACTCTGTTACTCTGCTACTCTGTTACTCTGTTACTCTGCTACTCTGCTACTCTGCTACTCTGTTACTCTGCTACTCTGTTACTCTGCTACTCTGTTACTCTGTTACTCTGTTACTCTGCTGCTCTGTTACTCTGTTACTCTGCTACTCTGCTACTCTGCTACTCTGTTACTCTGCTACTCTGTTACTCTGCTACTCTGCTACTCTGTTACTCTGCTACTCTGCTACTCTGTTACTCTGCTACTCTGTTACTCTGCTACTCTGCTACTCTCTGTTACTCTCTGCTACTCTGTTACTCTTACTCTGCTACTCTCTGCTCTCTGCTACTCTGTTACTCTGTTACTCTGCTACTCTGCTACTCTGCTGCTCTGCTGCTGCTCTGTTGCTCTGTTACTCTGCTACTCTGTTACTCTGCTACTCTGTTACTCTGCTACTCTGCTACTCTGTTACTCTGCTACTCTGTTACTCTGCTACTCTGCTACTCTGCTACTCTGTTACTCTGTTACTCTGCTACTCTGCTACTCTGCTACTCTGTTACTCTGCTACTCTGCTACTCTGTTACTCTGCTGCTACTCTGTTACTCTGCTACTCTGTTACTCTGCTGCTCTGTTACTCTGCTACTCTGTTACTCTGTTACTCTGCTACTCTGCTACTCACTCTGCTACTCTGTTACTCTGCTGCTCTGTTACTCTGCTACTCTGTTACTCTGTTACTCTGCTACTCTGCTACTCTGTTACTCTGTTACTACTCTGTTACTCTGTTACTCTGCTACTCTGTTACTCTGTTACTCTGCTACTTTGCTACTCTGCTACTCTGCTACTCTGTTACTCTGCTACTTTGCTACTCTGCTACTCTGTTACTCTGCTGCTCTGTTACTCTGCTACTCTGTTACTCTGCTACTCTGCTACTCTGCTACTCTGCTACTCTGCTACTCTGTTACTCTGCTACTCTGTTACTCTGCTACTCTGCTACTCTGTTACTCTGCTACTCTCTGTTACTCTGCTACTCTGCTACTCTGTTACTCTGTTACTCTGTTACTCTGCTACTCTGCTACTCTGCTACTCTGTTACTCTGCTACTCTGCTACTACTGTTACTCTGCTACTCTGCTACTCTGCTACTCTGCTACTCTGTTACTCTGTTACTCTGCTACTCTGCTACTCTGCTACTCTGTTACTCTGCTACTCTGCTACTCTGTTACTCTGCTACTCTGCTACTCTGCTACTCTGCTACTCTGTTACTCTGCTACTCTGCTACTCTGTTACTCTGCTACTCTGCTACTCTGTTACTCTGTTACTCTGCTACTCTGTTACTCTGTTACTCTGCTACTCTGTTACTCTGCTACTCTGTTACTCTGTTACTCTGCTACTTTGCTACTCTGCTACTCTGTTACTCTGTTACTCTGCTACTTTGCTACTCTGCTACTCTGTTACTCTGTTACTCTGACCCCCCACATGACTAAAACACAAACATCCTTTAGGTTAAAAATGATGTGCAGAGATGAAGGTGAAGAGAGGGATGACGGGATTAAAGCCAACAGAAGAAAAGCAGCCAGATTTTTCCCAGCAGCTACATGAGGGAGGAGGAGGGAAAAGAGGAGCGACGGATGGGAATGAAGGAGAGAATGTGTCAGGAGGAGAAATGCTGAGGAGCACGTGATGCTGTGGCAGTACGCCATGAAGCCTCTCGTCCCAGGAAAGAAGGGAGCAGAAGCAAAGTGATGAAGGAGAACTCGGATGTGTCGCAGGAAATATCCAAGCGTTCCTAAAATATTCATCCTGGAATATTTGGTGGAGGGAAGTCAGGAAAAATCTGTTCTCATGGTGACGATTCCTCCTCTAAACATCACGTTGTTGGGAGTTACCTCCCTCCTCCTCTCCTCTCCTCCTCTCCTCTCTTCTCCTCTCCTCCTCTACCTCCTCCTCTCCTCCTCCTCTCCTCCTCTCCTCTACCTCCTCCTCTCCTCTACCTCCTCCTCTCCTCTCCTCCTCTACCTCCTCTCCTCTCCTCCCCTCCTCTACCTCCTCCTCTCCTCTCCTCTCCTCTCCTCCTCTCCTCTCTCCTCTCCTCTCCTCTCCTCTCCTCTACTCTACTCTCCTCTCCTCTCCTCTCCTCTCCTCTCCTCTCCTCTCCTCTACCTCCTCCTCTCCTCTCCTCTCCTCTCCTTTCCTCCCCTCCTCTCCTCTCTCTCCTCTCCTCTCCTCTCCTCTCCTCTCCTCTCCTCTCCTCTCCTCTCCTCTCCTCCTCCTCCTCTCCTCTCCTCTCCTCTCCTCTCCTCTCCTCTCCTCTCCTCTCCTCTCCTCTCCTCTCCTCTCCTATCCACCTCTCCTCTCATCTTCTCCTCCCCCTCCTCCCCTCTGAGGACACCCTCAAAGCACTGCCAAGATACCCTTGAGCAAGGCACTGAAGGCCCAAATGCTCACAAAAAGCCCACTGATGAGCTGGCAACTCCTCCAGGGCTGCCGTTGGGACTGCTTACGGCAGGCTGATGTCATTAGAGGCTAATGCTAGCATGCTAACAGTATAACTGGCTAAGGTTAGCATGATTCTACCTGAGCTGGAGCCTGGTTTCTTCTAAATGTGGTTGTTAAGGGCGATGACTTCAATTCTGGTCCATCAGACCATCAGTTTTTCAAAGGTTTCTTCCTGAGGAGACGCTTCTGTGTGGACACAGCGCAGCTCTGATGGCTGCTGCAGTCGTGGTTGACCTTCTGGAACCATCTCCCATCCCGAATCCATCTCCCATCCCCAAACCAAAGGTCTTCCACGTCCAGTTGGTGGAGGCCACCCAGGACCTCCACACATGTCCCTGTCCAGCTCTGCTCCTGGACGGTGAACTGTCTGCAGGGCTGCAAAGCTGCAGCGAGTTCAGAAACATGAACACGCGTATCAAAATAATCTGAAACTATTGATGTTTATGTCAGGATTTGACCTTTGCTACGATGTCATCGCCCGTCCCAACGTGGGAAATTAGGATGAAAGTCACCTGGAGTTTTCTTCATTTTTCTCCTCAGCTTCGATTTTAAAGCTAATGTTCACTTTTGATGTTTGTCCCAAACCAGTGTCATGTCGTCATGACGCCACCATAGATAATGACGTATCGACCCCCCCCACCCCCCCTTACCTCTTTCCCTTCGCGGATGCTGAGACGGAGCTCCTCCTCCTCCTCCTCCTCCTCTCCTCCTCCAAAGATGCCGCATGAGCCTCTCCTCCCTCCACAGCGTCTCTCTTCCTTTTTTCTTTCGCTGCCACTCATAGTGACCCTCTCCCTGAACCGAACCGGGTCCAGTTACCGGGCTGTGCTGCCCCTCCCCTCTCCGCACAGAGGTGTTTAAAGCCGGCTCATCCTCCCTCCCTCTCTCCCTCTCTCCCGCTCTCCCGCTCTCTCTCCCCCTCCCTCCTCCTCTCTCTCCCCCCTCCCTCTCCTCCAGCCGCAGAGCTCCGCCGAGCAGCCGTCAGGTGACCGCGCGGAGCGGAATATTCATCAGCACCGTCGTCGTCTCTTCATCCCTCGGCCGCTCGGACTCCAGGCTGCCTGTGCCGCAGCCCCGGCCCGCCGCCCCCTCCCACCCCTCCTTCTGTATCCTCTCATCCGGTTTGGGACACTCTCCTCTCCACGCACACGCAGATTAACGGGGATTCTGCCTTCCCGCCCGCGCTCTGATGCTGATGTCCTTGAGCTCGGCCTGCACGGTAAGTCAGTGAGTCCGTGCGTGCGTGCGTGCGTGCGTGACCGTTATTTACCCAGGGCGCCGTTTGGAGGTTTTAATCGCAGGTCGTGATGTTTTTCGCGGACTTTGAGGAGGTGAACGCAGGCCCGGGCTCTCCTCCACAGGCCGTGCTCAGCTTTGATAGCGCCAGGGCAGACCATAATACCCTGGCGAGCGGCGCTATGACATTATCGGAGTGTTCGTGCGTGCGCGTGCGCTCGCGCGCTAATGGTATACATCCGTCCATCTCTCGTGTGCCAGTGGATGCGGGTGCGCTGTGGACCGCGTCCGCCCAGCATCACTTGTTCTCGCACATGCAGAACATGCACATGCTCGCTGCGGGGGTGTCTGCTCCACTCTCCGGTCAAAGGGCCCGCGGAGGTGGGTGTGAGTGGGCCGAGCCGGGCCGTGCCGGGCCGGTAACCTTGCGGGGGGGACACGCGAGCAGTGTCGCACCGCAGCGGTTCTCCTTGTATCATCCGTCTCCTCGCTGCTGAGCTGCGTCCCGCCGATGACGGTGCGTGTTGCGGGTGTCGGAGAGAGTCTGGAGCTGGATCACGTCTGAAGGTGACCAGCAAAGGTCGTTTAGTGTGGAATCACGCTGCTGCGTGGACGCGTCCGGGCTCAGAGCTGGAGTGGGCAGTCCTGTGGGAGACATGGGACTGTGCGTGTGTGTGGGTGCGCGCGCGTGGGCATGAGTCAAATCCTTAATTCCACCCACCACATCTGAAACTCATCACCTGACATCTCTGATGCTAATGGAATTCACCAACACTTTTGAGTGAGAACATTAAATATTCCCATCTCATTAAATATTCTCATCTCATTAAATATTCTCATCTTATTAAATATCTTCATCTAATTAGATATCTCCATTTCATGTCTTCACTTAACTTGGAGTGAATCAGGTCATTTTTACTGGATTTAACACAAATCTAGACAAGGAAACTTCATTTGATGCCGAGCTGAGACAGACACCATACTGGGACAGACACCATACTGGGACAGACACCATACTGGGACAGACACCAGTACTGGGACAGACACCATACTGGGACAGACACCAGTACTGGGACAGACACCAGTACTGGGACAGACACCATACTGGGACAGACACCATACTGGGACAGACACCAGTACTGGGACAACAACCAGTACTGGGACAGACACCAGTACTGGGACAGACACCATACTGGGACAGACACCAGTACTGGGACAGACCCAGTACTGGGACAGACACCATACTGGGACAGACACCAGTACTGGGACAGACACCATACTGGGACAGACACCATACTGGGACAGACACCAGTACTGGGACAGAACACCATACTGGGACAGACACCATACTGGGACAGACACCAGTACTGGGACAGACACCATACTGGGACAGACACCAGTACTGGGACAGACACCAGTACTGGGACAGACACCATACTGGGACAGACACCATACTGGGACAGACACCATACTGGGACAGACACCAGTACTGGGACAGACACCAGTACTGGGACAGACACCATACTGGGACAGACACCATACTGGGACAGACACCAGTACTGGGGCAGACACCATACTGGGACAGACACCAGTACTGGACACAGACACCAGTACTGGGACAGACACCATACTGGGACAGACACCATACTGGGACAGACACCAGTACTGGGACAGACACCATACTGGGACAGACACCAGTACTGGGACAGACACCAGTACTGGGACAGACACCATACTGGGACAGACACCATACTGGGACAGACACCAGTACTGGGACAGACACCATACTGGGACAGACACCAGGACACTGGACTCCCATTTGAAGGCAACATAAGATGAGTGAAACTTTCACAGTGATACACCTGTGTGCTCTGTTGACCTGGAGTTGCTTGGTTCTAAAAATAAAATGATCAACAACGACCCTGTGAAAGGGATGGATGGATAGAGTGATGGATGATGGAGAGATGATGATGGATGGATGATGGAGAGATGATGATGGATGGATGATGGAGAGATGATGATGGATGGATGATGGAGAGATGGAGAGATGATGGATGGATGGATGGATGGAGAGATGATGGATGGATGGATGGATGCATGATGGATGGATGGATGGATGCATGATGGATGGATGGAGAGATGATGGATGGATGGATGGATGGATGCATGATGGATGGATGGATGGATGCATGATGGATGGATGGATGGATGGAAGGATGGATGGATGATGGATGGATGGATGGATGGATGGATGGATGGATGGATGATGGATGGATGGATGGATGCATGATGGATGGATGGATGGATGGATGCATGATGGATGGATGGATGGATGGAAGGATGGATGGATGATGGATGGATGCATGATGGATGGATGGAAGGATGCACGATGGATGGATGGACGATGAATGGAAGGATGGAAGGATGGGTGGATGGATGGATGGAAGGATGGATGGGTGGATGGATGGATGATGGATGGATGGAAGGATGGATGGATGGATGGATGGATGGATGATGGATGGATGGATGGAGGGATGGATGGATGGATGGATGGATGGATGGAAGGATGGATGGATGGATGGATGATGGATGGATGGATGGATGATGGATGGATGATGGATGGATAGATGGGGATGGATGGATGGATGGATATGGATGGATGGATGGATGGATGGATGGATGAGGATGATGGATGGATGGATGGATGGATGGATGATGGATGGATGATGGATGGATAGATGGAGGGATGGATGATGGATGGATGGATGATGGATGGATGGATGGAAGAACCTTCTCTCTTCTCTCACCTGACGGTTGGAACGGCACCACAAACCATCAACAAAGCTCCTCCCTCCTGTTTCACCTGCCCACCCGCGCTCACGTGCACTCACGTGCGCTCACGTGCACTCACGTGCGCTCACCTGCGCTCACGTGCGCTCACTTCAAAGCCAAGAAACGAGCAGAACGTGAAGTCTGTGGTCCAGACTCGTGTGTGAGCCCAACACCAGCTCAGCGGTGTGTGAGAGAGGAAACGTGCACGTAAATAAATGATGATGATGATGAGAGACGGAAACGATCAGAACCTCGGAGACACGGAGGGATGACGACCCGCTGGAACCCTCCTCAATGAACAGGCAACAGCTGATGACATAGCCAGCCATGACATCATCGATCAATCATGGCATCATCGATCAATCATGACATCATCGATCAATCATGACATAATCGATCAATCATGGCATCATTGATCAATCATGACATCATCGATCAATCATGACACCATCGATCAGCTATGATGTCATAGATCAGTCACATCAATCTAGTAGGATAAATGGACTTCTTATACTGGGACAGAGGGGGCCAGTAACTGGTTATACTGGGACAGAGAGGGTCAGTAACTGGTTATACTGGGACAGAGGGGGTCAGTAACTGGTTATACTGGGACAGAGAGGGTCAATGACTGGTTATACTGGGACAGAGGGGGCCAGTAACTGGTTATACTGGGACAGAGGGGGTCAGTAACTGGTTATACTGGGACAGAGGGGGCCAGTAACTGGTTATACTGGGACAGAGGGGCCAGTGGTCTGGTGTTTGCTCTCTTATGTGAGGCTCTGACTGGTTGCCAGGTAACCGCCAGTTTCAGGCTCATTAACGCGTCCACACAACTGTGACGCTTCCTTTGACTCATTAATCAGCTGTGATAACTTGAGTTTCAGATTCCTCGAGGTGAAGGAACCTGTGATGTCCTCCCTCACTTCCTGTTGTCTCTTGTCTGTTTTACTACATTAAACTATGACAGGAGTTCCCCGTTGCCAGTGTGATGTCATAATCCTGGTTTGTCTCTGCCTCGCAGGTCCTGGTGCTCCAGCTCTATCACCTTTGAGTTGGACCCCCTCCCCACATTTGCTGACTGCCTGTGTCCTGCTTGTCCCTCAGTCCAACGTCCTTCATCTGTGTCGTTCAACCTTTGGGCCCGTCTGTCCATCCATCCATGGACTGGCTGTGATCCTGGAGGGAGGGGGACAGACAGGAGGAACAGAGCGGTGGACCTCCAGAGGAGACGGCCTCCAAGGAAAGCTGGATTTGTTTGGACCTTCTGAAGTCGCCCTCGTCGTCCTCGACCTTCCTCCTCCTGTTTGACAATTCTAGGAGAAGCGGGAGTCTCAGTGGAGACGGACAGGAGCCAAAACGACCCATAAATCCGTTTCACGTTAAGGAAGAAGAAGAGGTTTGGAGCTGATGAGCAGCCGTCCTGCAGCCCAGCCGACAGACTGAGCACCACCAGAGCAGATCCTTCCTGACATGTCCACAACCGCCACCATGGGCGAAATGGCAAACAGTGCAGTGGAGTTTTACCCCAAAGGGACTCGATCCGGGAGCAGAGGAGGTCGGGCGGATGGCGGCCAGGCGGGAGGAGACTTCCAGGTGACGGTGACGGAGCTCCGGGAGCTGATGGAGCTCCGGGGGGCCGACGCCCTGCAGAAGATCCAGGACAGCTACGGAGACACAGAGGGACTCTGCCAGAGACTTCTGTCCAGCCCCACGGATGGTGAGCACTGACGTTACCATAGCAACGGGTGTGACAGACGCCAAGGCCTCATTAAGTGTTTAGGTGATTCGGTCTGGGTAGAGGAGTAGAGTTTGGTGAATGGATGAGAGAGTGGATGGATGAACGGAGGAGAGAGTGGATGGATGAACGGAGGAGAGAGTGGATGGATGAACGGAGGAGAGAGTGGATGGATGAAGGGAGGAGAGAGTGGATGGATGAATGGAGGAGAGAGTGGATGGATGAACGGAGGAGAGAGTGGATGGATGAACGGAGGAGAGAGAGTGGATGGATGAATGGAGGAGAGAGTGGATGGATGAAGGTTCTGAGGCAACTCGAGGTCACAAATTGGCTGAAACTTGCACACGTACACACACACATACACACCCAAACACCCACATACCCCCCCCCCCCACCCACACACACACACACACACACACACACACACACAGGCATACATTGTTTGGAGTGTGTGTCCTGTGTCCTGCATGTGTGTCCATGTGCAGACACTTGTTGGTTCTCACAGGGGTGTGGTACCACACTACACCCACTCCTTCAACTGCTTCGTAACCTAGCAACACAACAGCAGAAGAGAAGTTGGCTGAAAGTCAGTGAGGGAGAAGGAAAGAGGAGAGTGCACGTGAAGCCAAGGCGGAGAAGGAAGAGGAGAGTGCACGTGAAGCCAAGGCGGAGAAGGAAAGAGGAGAGTGCACGTGAAGCCACGGCGGAGAAGGAAAGAGGAGAGTGCACGTGAAGCCAAGGCGGAGAAGGAACGAGGAGAGTGCACGTGAAGCCAAGGCGGAGAAGGAAAGAGGAGAGTGCACGTGAAGCCAGGGCGGAGAAGGAACGAGGAGAGTGCACGTGAAGCCAGGGCGGAGAAGGAACGAGGAGAGTGCACGTGACGCCAGGGCGTGTGGATCGCTCCGTGTTGGTGGACCGGGCTGTGGCCCCTGATACCAGGACCTGGTGCGGCTCCCTGACCCGCTGGGCCAGCTCCTGGGCACCAGCAGATATGTTAGTCACCTGGAGCTGAGACGCGTCCCAGTCAGGCCACGAGAGGCGTCCTGGAGTCCACCTGGTCACAGTGATGCCGAGTGTCTGGACCGACTGTTCCACAGCGGTGAGCCTGTTCCAGCAGGAATAGAGTGGGAATCGTTGTTGTCGTGGTCACAGGACGCTGCGGAACGCTGTCTCCTCTGTGATCACTGGACAAGGAAAAGTTGCTGCTGAGACGGAGCGGATGGAGAGATCAGATGGAAGAGATGACTGTCTCCCTCCGTCCTTCCTTCCTTCCTTCCTTCCTCCCTCCCTTCCTTCCTTCCTTCCTTCTGTCCTTCCTTCCTTCCCTCCCTCCCTTTGTCTCCTTCCCTCTCTCTCTCTGCTGAGACGGAGCGAATGGAGAGCTCAGATGGAAGAGATGACTGTCTCCCTCCGTCCTTCCTTCCTTCCTTCCTTCCTCCCTCCCTTCCTTCCTTCCTTCCTTCCGTCCTTCCTTCCTTCCCTCCCTCCCTCTGTCTCCTTCCCTCTCTCTCTCTGCTGAGACGGAGCGAATGGAGAGATCAGATGGAAGAGATGACTGTCTCCCTCCGTCCCTCCCTCTCTCCCTCCTTCCCTCTCTCGCTCTCCCTCCTTCCCTCTCTCCCTCCTTCCCTCTCTCCCTCCTTCCCTCCTTCCCTCTCTCCTATACACTCACATGACAACACAGATACTAAAACCTCTGTATGAAACTGTCGTGTCCACACAGAGGAGACAGTAAGGACAAGAAGGTTAAACACTGAAAAAGACAAGGATGGAGTGAGGGAGAGAAGGATGGAGTGAGGGAGAGAAGGATGGAGAGAGGGAGAGAAGGATGGAGTGAGGGAGAGAAGGATGGAGTGAGGAGAGAAGGATGGAGAGAGGGAGAGAAGGGTGGAGTGAGGGAGAGAAGGATGGAGAGAGGGAGAGAGGAGAGAAGGATGGAGTGAGGGAGAGAAGGATGGAGAGAGGAGAGAAGGATGGAGTGAGGAGAGAAGGATGGAGTGAGGAGAGAAGGATGGAGTGAGGGAGCGAAGGATGGAGTGAGGGAGAGAAGGATGAGAGAGGGAGAGAAGGATGGAGTGAGGGAGCGAAGGATGGAGTGAGGGAGAGAAGGATGGAGAGAGGGAGCGAAGGATGGAGTGAGGGAGAGAAGGATGGAGAGAGGGAGAGAAGGATGGAGTGAGGGAGAGGAGAGAAGGATGGAGTGAGGGAGAGAAGGATGGAGTGAGGGAGCGAAGGATGGAGTGAGGGAGAGAAGGATGGAGTGAGGGAGAGAAGGATGCAGAGAGGGAGAGAAGGGTGGAGTGAGGGAGAGAAGGATGGAGAGAGGGAGGGAGGGATGGAGAGATTGTGTCCGTGTCTCTGGTGGGGGCGAAGGGTGAGGAGGGAAATCCACAGCAGCTTGCCGCATTGTCAAGGACGCATCAAGGAGAGCTTGAGAAAAGGAGGGAAAGAGAGGAGAGTGGATGAGAGGAAGTTGAGGGAGAATGGAGAGATAGACGGAGGGGTGGACGCATGTTGCATTGATCACTCAGCATAAGGTCACCTGTTGTCTCTCCCTCCCTTTCTTGTTTGGCCTGTTGAGCATCACAGTTGTGAACTCACTGGACAAAACCAAAGACATGGCCAGCTACTGCATACAAATGATCTCTCTCTCTCTCTCTCTCTCACACACACACACACACACACACACACACACACACGCACGCACCACCCACTCCTCACCAACCAATCATAAAATAAAGCTCTGCTCTAAACCAGTGCAGACCAGTGACATCACCTGTTGCTGGGCAGAAACCCGGTAAGACACAGGAAGAACCCTGGCGCTGACATCCCGGTCACCATGGAAACAGAATCACTTGCAGTGAGGTTGAAGGGGAGAGTAGGGTGAGGCTGTAAATGGGACAGTGAGCAGGAACAATCCGAGGACTTTTGAATAAAGTTTGTGGCAGTGGGGGTTGAATTAAGTCAGTAAAAATAAAGAACTATAAATTCTATTTGATGACATTCATCTGAATTTATGATTCCATTCTCTTTGATTAGAGTATGATTAGCAGTCTAACATCTAGAACATGGTTAATTGATACAGCATAATTACAATCCCTATTCTATTACAGGTCAACAGGTCAGGACATAAACCTCTAGAGACGGATAATAAATAAAACACCTATTTTTTGTGTCTGAGTCTGTCCCCCCCATGTCCTCCTCAGGCCTGAGCGGGGACCCGGCAGACCTCGAGCAACGCTGCCAAAGGTTTGGCAAAAACTTCATCCCCCCAAAGAAGCCCAAGACCTTCCTGGAGCTGGTGTGGGAGGCCTTACAGGACGTCACGCTCATCATCCTGGAGGCGGCTGCCATCATCTCCCTCGGTCTCTCCTTCTACCAACCGCCTGATAAGGACAGCGAAGGTGAGGATGGGAGGTGTGGACGAGGCCTCACGCTGCGCTTGCACGGTTCCACAGAATATCACCAAGAATTTGGGCTGCTGCTGTCGTTTAGCAGAGTGGGAGGAACTCTCAGCATCCCAACGTGTAACACGTTAAAGAAAAACACAGCCAAGAATCCGGAACTTTCCGATGGTTTTGTGTCAGGAAGAGTCAGAAATCTGAAATAAGTGTCAGAAGTGAGGGTGTGGATTCTAACAGCAGTAGTGGGAAATACCACCGAGGGGTAATTGGATCAGCAAAGTTCCTGCAGGAACCTTTATTACTGCTTTACTCCCCCAGTGTGTGGACACGTGTCGGGGGGCGAGGATGAAAGCGAGGGTGACACCGGCTGGATCGAGGGGGCCGCCATCCTGCTGTCCGTGGTCTGCGTCGTCTTGGTTACGGCGTTCAACGACTGGTCCAAAGAGAAGCAGTTCCGAGGTCTGCAGAGTCGGATTGAACAGGAGCAAAGGTTCACGGTGGTGCGGAAGGGAAACGTCATCCAGATCCCCGTGGCTGACATGGTGGTGGGGGACTTGGCCCAGGTCAAATACGGTGAGGCCAGGCGGTCAAATGCTCAGTGCACTTCCTGGCAGCTCTTGGACTCATACGTGGTTTTTCTGTGTGAAGGGGACCTCCTGCCGACTGATGGGATCCTGGTCCAGGGCAACGACCTGAAGCTCGACGAAAGCTCTCTGACTGGAGAGTCCGACCATGTGCGCAAGTCTGTGGACAAGGACCCGATGCTGCTCTCAGGTTGGTTTTTCCCCTCTGGATTTTTGAGCCAGAGCAGCAAACGTTTAGACGTTGACTAGTGGTCAAGAAGGATCCTGTAGGGAACCTTCCACAAAGACAAAACAACGTCATATTCATTCATAAAAACGGTGACTTCACAGTTACAATGAAATCTTTTGTCTGGTGTTTAAACTCAAGCTCCTCCATGAAGCTCAGTTCTTTGGGTTCCTGAGGCCAGAAACAGATAAAGTGTCGTCAAAATGTTCTGTTTAAAGTGTGGATAAAGTTCCTCCAACATATCTTTTCAGTCCTGATTGACGGTTTAGCAAACAAGTGTCTGAACGAGCCGGAATGTGCTAAAGCTTCCAAAGAGCAGGACAGGAACCATCAGAACTAAACACCAGCAGTGACAGGGATTCTTCAGGACTCACCATCAGGGTCAACAAGGGAACCGGGACAGGAACATCCCTGGACCGAGCATGAACAGCCCCAGTCCCCAGTACCTTCTTGGGTTCCCCCTGTTCAGAAACGGTCCAGCTATGAGCCTCTGATGAGGATTCTGCTTTGAATCGTGTCTCCATGTTTGGATCTGCAGGTACCCACGTGATGGAGGGCTCGGGACGGATGCTGGTGACAGCTGTGGGGGTCAACTCCCAGACTGGCATCATCTTCACCCTGTTGGGGGCTGGAGACTTGGAGGAAGATGTGAAAGAGAAGAAAGGTTTGTAAGAGCGGAGTCAGTCACATGACAGCAGGTGGACAAGTGGTCATGAACTGAGACTGTCCTCAAAAGGATCCTCATGTCCCACAAAAGGTTCCACAGGGGTCCAACTGAAACAACCCCATGAGGCAAGAGCAGGAAGATGAGAAAGATTAACCCAGAGTTTAACCCAAAACCTGATGGAAGAAAACACCAACAATAAGTGTGTGTGTGTGTGTGTGTGTTTGTGTGTGTGCAGTTTGTTGTATGTTCCAATAATTTCAGATAAGAGCTTCAACAGGAAACACGCCAGTTTATCCTCATTGATAATTTAGCACTCATCCACTCATCCTCTCATCCTCTCAACCACTCATCCTCTCATCCTCTCAACCACTCATCCTCTCATTCTCTCATCCTGTCAACCACTCATCCTCTCATCCTCTCATCCTCTCAACCACTCATCCTCTCATTCTCTCATCCTGTCAACCACTCATCCTCTCATCCAGTCATCCTGTCATTCACTCATCCTCTCATCCTCTCATCCTCTCATCCTCTCAACCTCTCATCCACTCATCCACTCATCCTCTCATCCCTCTCTGAAGATACTGAAGCTCCGCCCACCCATCATTATTGCTCTGTTCTTCTGCCCTCTTTTTATTGTCTAGCAGTTGTTTTTCATTCTCTCTGTTCCTACCTCCAATCTTAACCTCTCCTTCCCTGTGTGTGTGTGTGTGTGTGTGTGTGTGTGTGTGAAGAGAGTGAGGGAAAGAGCGACGGCCGATTGAATCAATTATTGAGGAGAGTGAGACAGGCAGTCAGGTTCTTGAGTGTTGTTATTCAGAGTGTGAAGTAACAGTGTGTTGCTGCTGCTGCTGTTGCTGCTGCTGCTGCTGCTGCTGCTGCTGCTGTTGTTGCTGCAGCTGCTGCTGCTGTTGCTGCTGCTGCTGCTGCTGCTGCTGCTGCTGTTGTTGCTGCAGCTGCTGCTGTTGTTGCTGCTTCTGTTCTGCTGCTGTTGCTGCTGCTGCAGTTGTTGCTGCTGCTGTTGCTGCTGCTGTTGCTGCTGCTGCTGCTGTTGCTGCTGCTGCAGTTGTTGTTGCTGCTGCTGCTGCTGCAGTTGTTGTTGCTGCTGCTGCTGCTGCAGTTGTTGTTGCTGCTGCTGCTGCTGCAGTTGCTGCTGCTGCAGTTTCTGCTGTAGTTGCTGCTGCTGCTGCTGCTGCAGTTGTTGCTGCTGCAGTTTGCTGCTGCTGCTGCTTCTTTGCTGCAGCTGCTGCTTCTGTTGCTGCTGCTTCTGTTGCTGCTGCTGCTGCAGTTGTTGTTGCTGCTGCTGCTGCTGTTGCTGCTGCAGTTGCTCCTGCTGCTGAAGTTGCTGCTGCAGTTGTTGCTGCTGCTGCTTCTGTTGCTGCTGCAGTTGTTGCTGCTGCTGCTTCTGTTGCTGCTGCAGTTGTTGCTTCTGTTGCTGCTGCAGTTGCTGCTGTTGCTGCTGTTGTTGCTGCTGCAGTTGCTGCTGCTGCTCCAGTTGCTTCTGTTGCTGCTGCAGTTGCTGCTGCTGCTGCAGTTGCTGCTGCCCTAAAACTACTCCAAAGTCCTGACATCCCCTAACCTGCAGGATTAGATAACATGCACAGACTTAAAGGAAACAGAATTGTAGTCCTGGAATTGTTTGAGTATCAGTTGGGAATCACTCAAGGAATTTTGCTGTCATTTCACTGATATTTGGACTTGAGAGAATCTTCCTGAAGCCAGGGTTCGGGTGGCTCCCAGTGGGGTTCTGTCCTTCCGCCCTGCGGGGGGGACACGTGTTGACATCATTAAAAGGATCCGCCGCGCTCTGCGCTGCTAAAATCAACAGCTGCAAATTAGGAGGCAACGAGGGAAACATGATGCTTGTTGTCCTCATTCTGCTATCAAAGCGAGGGCCGCAGTCTTCCTGTTGGTGCAGCTGCTCCTGCGGATCAGGCACACAGTCATTTACTGGAGCTGATCCATTATTCATGAGACGTGCACACATGCCAAAACTTGTTGGTTTTTCCTCCTGCGATGCGAGTTTGCTGCAAGGCTCTTCACTTCCCTTTGATCCGTCTCTCATTCTGAAGCTGAGGTTATTTTCAGTTCATATGCATACAGATGCTCCTTCTGCTTGACATTTATTTTATTCTGTATCCTGTTTGCTCTCTTTTGTTCCCCCTTTTTTTGCCAAAACCTCCTCATGTGCCCTCTAACCCCTCTGACACGTTCTCCAAACAGAGTTGCTCATCTCTGCAGATGCCACTAACAGCACAGTCACCAATGGTATGTGAGCTAGTTGTTAGCCCCGCCCCCTCCTCTCTCCTCAGCCTCTGATTGGACCTCAGTAGATGTGACCTGTGGCGGACTTCTAAAAGTGTCTCTAGCTTTGTTGACCCAGTGTTTGAAGACCCTCCACTGTCGGTTCTTTGTCCATCTTGTCCATCAGAACTAGTTTGTATTTGAATCACTGGCGATTGAAACATTCATCTGTACTTTTACGTTTCATTTTGACAGGAAAACAGCCCGATGGAGCAGTGGAGAACAACCAGAACAAAGGTAAAGTCTGAGTAAAAGACATTTGATTCAGGGGCCCTTTGACCAACAAGCTTGACAGCAGCTTTTGTCAGATAGATCATTTTCCAGGGAAAAGTGTGGAAATCTGAACGTGGGCAGATCCTAGACCCTGGGCCTGACCCTGACCCAGACCCAGACCCTGGACCTGACCCTGACCCTGACCTAGACTGCGACCCTGACCCAGACCAGAACTGCTCATTCACTTTGGTGTAATTAACAGTTTGATGGCATTAAACGGACGTGAGGCTTCATGTTTGTCATCATATCAACGCGAGTACGTTTGCGTTTCAGCCAAGAAGCAGGACGGGGGCGTTGCCATGGAGATGCAGCCACTAAAGAGTGCAGAAGGAGGGGAGGTCGAGGACAGAGAGAAGAAGAAGACCAACATCCCTAAGAAAGAGAAGAGCGTTCTCCAGGGCAAACTCACCAAACTGGCTGTTCAAATCGGCAAAGCAGGTAAGAGCAGGCCGAGTCCAGGGCAGCTCACAAAGATGCTGACGGTCTCAACCGGACGGTCTCAACCTGATGGTCTCAACCTGACGGTCTCAACCGGACGGTCTCAACCGGACGGTCTCAACCTGAAGGTCTCAACCTGACGGTCTCAACATGACGGTCTCAACCTGACGGTCTCAACATGACGGTCTCAACCTGACGGTCTCAACCTGAAAGTCTCAACCGGACGGTCTCAACATGACGGTCTCAACATGACGGTCTCAACATGACGGTCTCAACCTGACGGTCTCAACCTGAAAGTCTCAACCGGACGGTCTCAACCTGAAGGTCTCAACCTGACGGTCTCAACATGACGGTCTCAACATGACGGTCTCAACCTGACGGTCTCAACCTGACGGTCTCAACATGACGGTCTCAACCTGACGGTCTCAACCTGACGGTCCTCAACATGACGGTCTCAACATGACGGTCTCAACCTGAAGGTCTCAACCTGACGGTCTCAACATGACGGTCTCAACCTGAAGGTCTCAACATGACGGTCTCAACATGACGGTCTCAACATGACGGTCTCAACCTGAAGGTCTCAACCTGACGGTCTCAACCTGAAGGTCTCAACCTGACGGTCTCAACCTGAAGGTCTCAACTGGACGGTCTCAACCGGATGGTCTCAACCTGAAGGTCTCAACCTGAAGGTCTCAACATGACGGTCTCAACCTGACGGTCTCAACCGGACGGTCTCAACCTGAAGGTCTCAACCTGAAGGTCTCAACATGACGGTCTCAACCTGACGGTCTCAACCTGACGGTCTCAACCTGAAGGTCTCAACCTGAAGGTCTCAACCTGACGGTCTCAACATGATCTTCCTCCCAGATCTTCGTCTTCCTCCGGCCCACAAATGAGCCTGTTAAAAATATGGTTCGTGGTTTTACAGAACCACCTTTATTGTGGTTGGTGTAACAAAATGGAGCAGCAAAAACCCACATAGACACAAGTTTAGAGGGAAAAGTCCGAAATTAAAAAGTGCATCACTGAATCCTAAAATTCCGCTGTTCTCAGATGAAAAGAATAAAAGATAAATAAATAAAGACATAAATAAAAGAGACGGTTGGTAAATCTGTGACTCTCCTCCAGGGTTGGTGATGTCGGCCATCACCGTCATCATCCTGGTGCTGTTCTTCGTCATCAACACGTTTGTTGTTGAAGGTCTGTCTCACACACACACACCACACACACACACACACACACACACACACACACACACGCTCTCTAATCTAAAATGTTCTGTTGCTACAGGCCGTGTGTGGATGCCCGAGTGTACTCCGATCTACGTTCAGTACTTTGTGAAGTTCTTCATTATCGGCGTGACGGTGCTGGTGGTGGCGGTCCCTGAGGGCTTACCGCTGGCCGTCACCATCTCTCTGGCTTACTCTGTCAAGGTAAAACACCGATGTGTGAGGAAGCGAACCTTCTGTAGCAGACTTTAATTCATTCCTAAGTTTAACCTTCTTTTAAATGTGGCTGAGCAACATAAAGAGGGCGAAGCAGCCCGTTCTTTCTCTTGCTTCTTCTCAGTTCCTGAGTCACTTTAACATCTCACCCCTATAATTAAGGAAGATTGTGTCAACTCATCCGTCTCTCCATCATCCCTCCATCCCTCTTCTATAAACAAAGAAAATGATGAAGGACAACAACTTAGTGCGTCACCTGGATGCGTGTGAAACCATGGGCAACGCCACGGCCATCTGCTCCGACAAGACTGGCACCCTGACCACCAACCGTATGACCGTGGTGCAGTCCTACATCGGTAGGTGACAATAGCCAGAATCCAGAGCTGGATCCTGACGCAGCGTTTTTAGATCGGCCTCGCAACCTTCAGCCAAAGGTTTCTGTTTTCAGACCCAAGAACAATGATCTTGTTCAGGCATAGCTGTAAGGTTGGGGAGGTCCGAATGGTCGGGAATTAAAGGCATCGATGATTGTTCCCCAGGTGATGTTCACCACCGTGTGATCCCAGACCCTGGACAGATCAACCCCCGCACCCTGGATTTATTAGTCAATGCTATCGCTATCAACAGTGCCTACACCTCCAAGATCTTAGTGAGTCTCACACACACACACACACACACACACACACACACACACACACACACACACACACACGTCCATCCTCTTCACTGTACGGTCTTGTCGCTCCATCAGCCCCCAGATGTGGAGGGGGGCCTGGCGAAGCAAGTGGGCAACAAGACCGAGTGTGGGCTGCTGGGGTTTGTGCTGGACCTCCATCAGGACTACACCCCCGTCAGAGAGCAGATTCCTGAGGAGAGGCTGTACAAGGTGAGGAACCACCTGCACCTTCCACACCTGTGAACAATCGAACCAAGAACCAGATGAATACATTAGAATCTGGCGTTCCGTCTAATCACCTGACCTCTGCCCCAGGTGTACACCTTCAACTCGGTGCGTAAGTCCATGAGTACTGTGATCAAGCTGCCCGACGGCTCGTTCCGTCTCTACAGCAAAGGAGCCTCTGAGATCATGCTGAAGAAGTGAGGACATCCAACTGGGTCTGAGTGTCCCAAACAAACACGGTATTCTTATTTTACCTCCTGTCCCTCAAGGTGTTCCTACATCCAGGATGGTCATGGAGAAGCTCGCACCTTCAGGCCCCGGGACAGAGATGAGATGGTCAAACAGGTGACAGCACATGTACACCTCCACCTCCCTCTCCCTCTCTCTGTGCATCTCAGCACAGCTGTGGGATCACCTGCCCTCTGACCGATCCACAGGTGATTGAGCCGATGGCGTGTGAGGGGTTGAGGACCATCTGCATTGCTTATCGGGACCTTCCATCCAATCCGGAGCCAGAGTGGGACAACGAGGCGGAGATCGTGGCAGATCTGACCTGCATCACTGTTGTGGGGATCGAGGACCCTGTCAGGCCTGAGGTAGCGTAGTTCTGGTTTCACACGAGCACCTTTAACCCTAACCCCGTCCACACGAGACTGGACTTCCTCACGTCTCCAGGTGCCGGAGGCCATCCGTAAGTGTCAGCGCGCAGGCATCACCGTGCGGATGGTGACCGGTGACAACATCAACACCGCCAGGGCCATCGCCGCTAAGTGTGGCATCATCCACCCTGGCGATGACTTCATCTGCCTGGAGGGCAAAGACTTCAATCGACGAATCCGGAACGAGAAAGGAGAGGTCGGTTTTCCAACCTCAGCAAGTCCGGCTGTGACACCGACCTAAAGTGTGTTTGGAGTTAAACTTCCCGTCTGTTTGAACTTCAGGTCGAACAGGAACGCATCGACAAGATCTGGCCCAAACTTCGCGTGTTGGCACGTTCCTCGCCGACCGACAAACACACGCTGGTCAAAGGTGAGGGTGAGGATGGGAGCCGGAGGTGTGCGACCCTAACCCTAACCCTTAACCCTAACCCTTAACCCTAACCCTAACCCTAACCCTAACCCTAACCCTTAACCCTAACCCTAACCCTAACCCTTAACCCTTACCCTAACCCTAACCCTAACCCTAACCCTAACCCTAACCCTAACCCGCTGAGGTGTCACTGTCTCTGTAGGAATCATCGACAGCAGCATCATCGAGCAAAGACAGGTCGTCGCGGTAACGGGAGATGGAACCAATGATGGGCCAGCGCTGAAGAAAGCTGACGTGGGCTTTGCCATGGTAACAGCAGTGAAGACCACCCCCAAGCTTTAGGATCCAAGATGTCAGATATCTTATAGAATTCAGTAAAGCAGAATCTGGAGTTTCTGGACACAGTCGCACACTTACCCCCTAAATAACACACCATTTGTACAGGACAAGTTTTTGTCCCTGTGGACAGGACAGAACAAAATCAAGAGCAGGATGCATCGTGTCACATGTCCCCTCGTCCTCCTCACTCTGTCTCTGTCCCTCTCCCTGTCTCTATCCCTGTCCCTGTCTCTGTCCCTGTCTCTATCCCTGTTCCTGTCCTCTGTCCCTGTCCCTGTCTCTATCCCTGTCCCTGTCTCTATCCCTGTTCCTGTCTCTGTCCCTGTCTCTGTCCCTGTCTCTGTTTCTGTCCCTGTCTCTGTCCCTGTCTCTGTCCCTGTCTCTGTTTCTGTCCCTGTCTCTGTCCCTGTCCCTGTCTCTGTCCCTGTTTATGTCCCTGTTTCTGTCCCTGTCTCTGTCCCTGTCTCTGTCCCTGTCTCTATCCCTGTTCCTGTCTCTGTCCCTGTCTCTGTCCCTGTCTCTGTTGTTTCTGTCCCTGTCTCTGTCCCTGTTTATGTCCCTGTTTCTGTCCCTGTCTCTGTCCCTGTTTCTGTCTCTGTCCCTGTTCCTGTCCTCTGTCTCTGTCCCTGTCTCTGTCTCTGTCTCTGTCTCTGTCCCTGTCCCTGTCCCTGTCCCTGTCTCTGTCTCTGTCAGGGTATTGCGGGGACAGACGTGGCCAAAGAGGCGTCTGACATCATCCTGACTGATGACAACTTCAGCAGCATCGTCAAGGCGGTGATGTGGGGCCGGAACGTCTACGACAGCATCTCCAAGTTCCTGCAGTTCCAGCTGACGGTCAACGTGGTGGCCGTGATCGTGGCCTTCACCGGGGCCTGCATCACTCAGGTAAGCACATCTATAAATACACGGACGTTTCTGCTGAGAGACAAATGTCACCTCGGGAAACATCAGTCACACGTTCCCATGGCCACTCTGCAGTTTCACACCAGTCAAAATGTCCTGACATTGACTGACGCTACGTTAGCTTGATTTTACCTTGTAGCTCTGTAAGGTTCCTGCGGCCCATCGTAGAGCTGTGGCTCAGAACCAAGCCAGGATCTGTCGTGATCGCGGCAGCTTTGCTGTCAGGGGGATCCTAAATGGAGACCACGGTGCTGCACATGTGTCATCATTTCAGCCACGATTACCAGCAGCTAAGTGGGGAAATTAGCTTGGCTAATGTCTCACACTGATGATATCTTCCACCGGCTGATGAGATCTACAATTCCAATGACTTTAACACCATCAAATAAACAAACAGGTGGCCAGTTTGGTTCATCTAGGAGGAGGTTTGTCAGGTCGCTGAATCGGGTCACATTAAAGGACAGGAAGTCACCTGCTAACAAGGGCTCACCATGAAGGTCTGAAAGTCGTCTGTTGATGTTGGGAGTCTCCTGGTTTGTCCATCCAGCCAGTGTCAGAGGTTCTAGATGTCATGTTCCTGCTGAACGTGTGTGCTGCAGGACTCTCCTCTGAAGGCCGTTCAGATGCTCTGGGTCAACCTGATCATGGACACATTTGCTTCGCTGGCCCTGGCCACAGAACCCCCCACTGAGGCCCTGCTCCTGAGGAAACCTTACGGCAGGAACAACCCCCTCATCTCGCTCACCATGATGAAGAACATCCTCGGCCACGGGGTCTACCAGCTGGTCATCATCTTCACTCTGCTCTTCATTGGTAAGCTGAATATCCAACCCAAGACTTCAGCAGGTCCCGTTCTTCAGGGTGTTCCATCGTACCTTCGCTTCCCTCCAGGTGAGCGCATGTTTAACATCGACAGCGGCCGGAACGCTCCCCTGCACTCGCCGCCATCGGAGCACTACACCATCATCTTCAACACCTTCGTCCTGATGCAACTCTTCAACGAGATCAACGCTCGCAAGATCCACGGCGAGAGAAACGTCTTTGACGGGATATTCGCCAACCCCATCTTCTGCTCCATCGTCCTTGGAACCTTCGCAGTGCAGGTCAGTCCGGATTTAAAGATCCAAAACCGGATCTTGAGTGAAGAGTCCTCAGACTCCCAGACCCTGAAGGTCCGCAGGAGTGTCACCAGCTGTAGGAAAGTTCTGCTTCAACTGTGCAGAACTATGGATTCACGATGACTCGGCAGAAGTTTTCTCTGCTTTGGTTCTTTGAAATCTGGAGGAAAAAAACTCGTTAAAAAATCTGAAGAGAAAAACAAAGTCGAGTTTTTGCTGAGGAACAAGGTTCAAGGACCCTGGAGTCACAGCATCAGCATGCAGGTCCTCGTCCTGGTCCTGATCTTGGACCTGGTCCTGGTCCTGATCTCGGACCTGGTCCGGACCTTGGACCTGGTCCTGGTCCTGGTCCTGATCTTGGTCCTGGTCCTGACCTTGGACCGGGTCCTGGTCCTGATCTTGGACCTGGTCCTGACCTTGGTCCTGGTCCTGATCTTGGACCTGGTCCTGACCTTGGACCTGGTCCTGATCTTGGTCCTGGTCCTGACCTTGGACCAGGCCCTGGTCCTGGTGTACTTGTATCTTGTGTCGGGTCTTATGGGTCCTCTGTTGTCATGCTGCTCTGTTGTGCTGCAGATCGTGATAGTGCAGTGGGGGGGGAAGCCCTTCAGCTGTGCTCCTCTCAACATGGAACAGTGGCTCTGGTGTCTGTTCGTGGGTGTGGGAGAGCTGCTCTGGGGTCAGGTGAGGGTCCCGGTCCGGGTCCAAGCTGACCACGCATCGTTTCACATCACCCTGGGTGACAGTCAAACCACATAGTCACACACCTGTGTTCCAGGTGATCGCCACGGTGCCGACGGAGCGTTTACCCTGTCTGAAGGAGGCGGGGCTTGGCCTGGAGGCTGGTGAAGAGGAAGGGGAGGAGCTAGCAGAGGATGAGGAGGAGATCGACTGTGCCGAGAGGGAGCTGCGCCGCGGGCAGATCCTCTGGTTCAGGGGCCTCAACCGCATCCAGACCCAGGTGCTGTAGGAGTGGGACACACACACACACACACGCACACGCACACGCATACACACACACACACACACACACACGCACACACACACACACACACACACGGATACCATTAATCATAAACCAGAAGCCTCATTTGGTCATGACATCACAGCAGTTTATTTAAGATTTTTGAAAACCAAAGAAAAGCTTTTGTCTCTCCAGCGACAGATTTGTTCTTAATAAACTGCCCAATCATGGTCTTCACACACCTCAAAAACAGACTTTTGGAAAGAAGGACAGACTTTCACCATTGACCAGAGTGTAAAACACTGATTCATTCTCTTCAAAAGTCAGGTTTTTATGCTCTCATCCTGTCTGTGCTGTATTTCTGACCTGTGCCAACATAAAGAGTCTCTCCAACACAGCTCATCTCTCTCTCTATGTCTCTCTATGTCTCTCTCCCTCTCTCTATGGCTCTCTCCCCCTCTCTCTCCTTCTCTCTATGTCTCTCTCCCTCTCTCTCTCCTTCTCAATATGTCTCTCTCCCTCTCTCTCTCTCTCTCTCTCCTTCTCTCTATGTCTCTCTCCCTCTCTCTCTCCTTTTCTCTATGTCTCTCTCCCTCTCTCTCTCTCCCTCTCTCTATGTCTCTCTCCCTCTCTCTCTCCCTCTCTCTATGTCTCTCTCCCTCTCTCTCTCCTTTTCTTTATGTCTCTCTCCCTCCCTCTGTCCTTTTCTCTATGTCTCTCTCCCTCTCTCTCTCCTCTCTATGTCTCTCTCCTCTCTCTCCCTCCTCTCTCTCCCTCTCTCTCTCTCCCCCTCTCTCTCTCCCTCTCTCTATGTCTCTCTCTCTTGCCCCAATGCTGCATTTGGAAAATGCTTGAAATGTAATTAATCATGAAAGCTGATAAAAGCTGCTGGTTGTGCCTGGTGTTGCTGCAGCAGCACTTGTGTGTTTATTGTCAGAGTCGACGGACTGTTGACGTGCTCGATGACCTTAAGTGATTGGTTCTCGCACTTTGTGTGAGAAAAGCTTCCTGGACATGAAGGACAATCTGCTAACAGGACGAGAGAGAGAGCGAGACGCTCTGCTGACGAGCCTGTTGGTCTAAAGTGGACGGTTCATGAAGAGGGTTTGGTCTGAGTGGGACACACACACACACACACACACATGCACGTACGCACACACACACGCACGCACACAAACACATGCACACACACACGCACACACACACACGCACACACGCACACACACACGCACACGCATACACACACACACACACACTCACACACACACACACATGCACACACACATGCACACCACACACACACACGCACTCACACACTCACACGCACTCACACACACTCACACTCACACACATACACTCACACACACTCACACACACACACACGTACACACACACTCACACACACACACACTCACACACACAAACACACACTCACACGCACTCACACACACTCACACGCACTCACATACACTCACACACACTCACACACACCTCACACACACTCACCCACACACACACACCCTCACACACACTCACACACCACAAAACACACACTCACACGCACTCACACGCACTCACACACACATACACATACACTTATACACACACACACACTCAGACACTCACACACATACACACACACAACACTCACTCACACGCACTCACACACACTCAGACACTCACACACAAACACGCACTCACACTCACACCACACTCACACTCACACACACAAACACGCACTCACACACACACACACACTCACTCACACACACTCATACACTCACACACACACACACACCACTCACACACACAAACACTCACTCACACTCACTCACACACACAGACACGCACTCACACACACTCACACTCACACACACACACACACTCACACACAAACACGCACTCACACTCACACGACTTTTTAAATACTAAAGGTCGTAACAATGATGATAACAACGATCAATATTGCTCATTGTTGAAAGTGCATGTGTGTGTTTTCTAAATGATCGATTGATTTTTTGAATTATTTGACAGCTGATTAGAAGGTTGCCAGGGCACACAGGTGTACACGCACACACGCACACACACACGCACACACCCCGTGCTCGTGCACACTCAGACCGCCCCTCCTGCCTTGACTGAGTGCTGCTGTTTTGTCTCTGTCCTGCAGATGGAGGTAGTGAGCACGTTCAAGCGGAGCGGTTCGTTTCAGGGCGCCGTGAGACGACGCTCCTCCGTGCTCAGTCAGCTTCACGACGTAAACACTATCTCTACCCCCTCTCATGTAGCTCTCTCCACCGCAACAGCCAATACCAGCCCAGCCCCTGGGAGTGAGTCCACCCAATGCACGCTCACACACGCACACACACGCACACACACGCACACACACGCACACACACCTGGTGCACAGCACGTGGACTGCAGTGATCTCTGTGGTTGTGTCCCCATCGGCTCGCTGGCTGCTCGTTTGTGTTTCCTGTTTTTTTCTCTTTATTCTCCTTTTGGAACAGAACCCAGGCTGCACACCTCTGGTCTGGTCTGGTCTGGTCTGGTCCGGTCTGGTCTGGTCTGGTCTGGTCCGGTCTGGTCTGGTCCGGTCTGGTCTGGTCCGGTCTGGTCTGGTCTGGTTTATGTCCAGTCCTGATCTCAGTCCAGTCTGATTTGTTGTTGAGTGTTGGTCAGTACAGGAGGTAGCTCGCTGTTTTCTCTCTGTTACAGTGAACATCTTTAGAACACAGCTAACATTTGATCAAAAACCACGTTTGAGGCCTGAAAGAGGTGTTTATACAGCTGGAACAGGGACAGGGACATGGACATGGACAGTGTCCCGTCTGCCATCTGTCCTGAAGCCTGAAACTCTTCACTCTGCAACAATGAGAAAATTGTAACTCTCACAATGTGATCAGAGAAGAAGAGACACAGTCGTAACCATGACAACAGTGTGTAACCTTGACAACAAGAGTGATGAGCATGGCAACAGTGTGGTAACCATGACAACAGGGGTAACATTGACAGTGTTGTCTTCTCTGAAGCAATAAGAGTAAAAGCTACGTTGGGAGAGCAGACGGCGGCTCCTCCTGCTTCCTGTGGTACTTCCTGTGGTACTTCCTGTGGTACTTCCCGTGGTACTTCCCGTGGTACTTCCTGTGGTACTTCCTGTGGTACTTCCCGTGGTACTTCCTGTGGTACTTCCTGTTTGTGACTGAGGGTCAGCTCTGAACATCGCTCAGGTTTCTCCCGTCTCAAACGGCGTGGTATCTCCTGGGAAACTCGCAGCACTTCCCGCTGCTGTGTCCAGCTCGTCCAAACCGTAAACCTTCGAGTATAAAGCCCTGATTTTCACCGCCGTTACCATGACAACCGTCTAGAAAAGGTCTCTGCTGTGTTCTCGCTCCTTTTCTCTCCTCTCACATCGACACCAGCAGCAGAACTGTGACCAGCTGCTTATTTTTGTGGCCGTATTTCCAGATCCGATGTCACCAGTTTGTTTTCAAAACGTTCCGATTTCTTTCTTTCTTTCCTCTTCCTCATCCTCCTCCTCTTCCTCCTCCTCCTCTACTTCTTCATCCCCCTCCTCTTCCTCCTCCTCCTCTTCCTCCTCCTCTACTTCTTCCTCCCCCTCCTCCTCCTCTTCCTTCTCCTCCTCCTCTTCCTCCTCCCAATCCTCCTCCTCCTCATCTTCCTCTTCCTCCTCATCTTCTTCTCCTCCTCCTCTTCCTCCTCCCAATCCTCCTCCTCCTCTCTTCTTCCTCCTCGTCCTCCTCCTCTTCCTACTCCTCTTCCTCTTCCTCCTTCTCTTCCTCCTCCTCTTCCTCCTCATCTTCCTCCTCATCTTCCTCCTCATCTTTCTCCTCCTCCTCCTCCTCCCCCTCCTCCTTCTCTTCCTCCTCCTCTACTTCTTCCTCTCCCTCCTCCTCCTCTTCCTCCTCCTAATCCTCATCCTCCTCTTCCTCCTCCTCGTCCTCCTCCTCTTCCTCCTCCTCTCCTCCTCCTCCTCCTCTTCCTCCTTCTCTTCCTCCTCCTCCTCTTCCTCCTCATCTTCCTCCTCCTCTTCCTCCTCCTCTTCCTCCTCCTCCTCCTTCTCTTCCTCCTCCTCTTCCCCCTCCTCCTCCTTTCTTATCCCCCTCCTCCTCCCCCTGCTCCTCCTCTTCCTCCTCCTCCTCCTCTCTCCATCACACTCTTCCATAGATTCTCCTTGTGTCTCTGAACTCTTCCAGGTTTCCTGTAACTCTGTGAAATGTCTTTTTCATGTTCTTCATGAGGAGATTTGAATGTTGTGCGGAGGTTTTATATTTCAAAACATAATTTATATTTCAAAACATAATTTATATTTTAATAAATAATTTTAAAAATTATTAATAAATTATTTAGACTTTAATCAACATAAATATGGTCTCGTTTGTACCGATCAGCTTCCTTTAGATTCCTCTTCTTTGTCCATCCTCCTCTCCGGGTCGCCCATGTGCTGCTGGGGGGGGGGGGGCAACTGTAGGGATCAGGAATTAGAATTCCTGAGTATTCGGACCTTCATTCCCAGGCCTCCAGCCTCCAGTCTGTTCTGTGGGCGGCCCTTCATCTCCTCACCAGAC